>NW_014543822.1:135733-139579 GCF_000741045.1 Vigna radiata var. radiata | reverse complement strand
ATGGTGAAACTAGATGAAAATAATGAAAGAATGAAAGAGATAACCCTAAACTTGGTTGAATGGAGCCTAAGCATCCAAGGAACCTCCTCCAAGGTATGTGGAAGAGCTCTGGATGTTCTCTCTACCCAAAAGGAATCCCTCTCTAATTCGCACTGGGGCTATATATAAGCCCAAAAAGATAACAGATAGATAACAGAAAGATTTACAGAATCTAGCTAAAAAAACAGACAACCGCCCACACGCCTAAATTCACCGCTCAACGGTTTGCCTCTTGTCGCTTTGACCGCTCAGTGGCTAGTTTTTCTGCTGAGCGGTTTCCCTCTAATCGCTCTGAGCGCTCAACGGACCATTCTGACGCTCAACGGCTTGCTTGACCCTTCTTTTCATCATTTTTCTCCTTCTTTCATGGGTCTAAGTCCACCTTACTTCACTTCCATCTTTAATTCATCCAAAAACCCTGCAAAACAATGCAAAACAAGCATAATATCTCTAAAACCAACTTTTGACTCTCAGGAGACTCAACTTAAGTGTTTTACTTGATTTAGAGCGCATTGTAAGCCTCAAAGGGTGTGTTTTACTATCAAATTTAAGTATGAAAATAACGGTTTTTAGACCGTTATCACTCTCCAAGAACTTGAAACTATTGTGGTGTGAGGCGGATGTGTTCAACATTGTTAGAATTACTATCTTTGACATTCCTATTGTCTTCTTAGATAAAGGTATGGTGAATATGTGTATGCTTATTGTAGAGCGTACTTCTTATATCAAACCTCTACCTTATGACTACTTTGGTTACAATAAGTGTAATGTTTTCTACCAGTCAGTGCACTTTTGATGCCTTTGTCTTAATTAAAGAAGTCATTCTTGCGGTGGCAGAGAACTTCATTGTGCCCATATTTTCCACAATAATTACAAGTGGTGGAAGAGGTGCAAGCAATGACATAATTGACATTATTAGTGTCCTGAGTCTTAGTCGCATCAATCAAATTTCCACTAGACAATTGTCCTTTTAATTATGCCAACAATGAAAAAACCTTGGTGATGTTCATAATAGGATCCAAGAGAAGCACATGCAAGGTAACATTAGCAAATTGATCATTCAACCCTCTTAGAAATTACATAACTTGGTCTTCTTGCTTTCTCTATTTCTCAATAGTCAAGACTTGACAATCACAATTAAGTTTACAAGTACAAAGAGGTTTTGGCTAGAAATTTTCGATCTTATCCCAAAGAATACGAAATTTAGTAAAATATTCAAAAATGACAAGGTCACCTGGATATAGGATAACAATGTCATGTTGAAGGCTAGATAGATTGCCTTGAGAAACCCTGTTCTTTAGGTTGTTCCAGATCTCTAAGGCTTTATTCATTCATATGATGCTTTGTCTGATAGATGTGAAAATTGAATGAACGATCCATGAGACAACCATGTTGTTTCCACGATTCCAGACAACATGTTCAGGATTGCCCTTTTCAAGGACATTATCAAGCATGAATTCTATTTCATTTTCTACATTGAGAATAGTCAAAATAGAGCGATTCCAAGAATGATAGTTCATATTATTTAAAACCAATGAAACAAGAGCAGTGGTTGGATTCTCGTTGGAGTGAAAATAAAGATAATTGTGGACAAAGTTATCTTCTACCATGATAAAAGCAAGGAAAAGAAACAAAGAAAAGACCACGAGAAAATAAGAAAAGAAAGCAGAGTTATGCGTTCTTCAAAAGAAGAACCATAACACAACAATAGATGAAATAGATGAAATTTATAGAGTAAAAAGTGTTTAAGTGAAAATCATGATAGAAAGAAACTAGAAGCAAGATAATTGGAAGAAAACTACAGGCCAAACCAAAAGAAAAGTAAATTAACAATGATTAAAAGAGAAGCCTCCATAAAAGGTTAAAAGAGAAGCCTCTAAAAGGAAAAAATAGAAAGGCTATTGTACGATATAAAATATTTGCAGTATAGAATATCTGGTTAAAGATATAAAATAATCAAGAATATCTATTTAAAGATATTTAGCAACTAACCATATTTTCAGGTAAGTTTATTTATATTTTATTCTGTTTATATTTTATTGGGCTTATATCAATTCAAGGTTCATGAGACAAATTATAAATAGAGAGCCAGGGCCACAAGCCAGGTATTTTCCAATCACACTTCATTGACATTCTACTCACACTTCATCACTCTACCTTACAGTGATAACAAAATCACTAAATATTCAGTCAAGAGTCGAGGCTCTTCAATACACGTCTGACTTAGGCGTCGGAGTGCCTTTTGCAGGTAGCTGTTAAGTCCCTGGCAAGTGTACCAGATCGTTATCAAGTAATATAAACGGGTAAGTCCAAGTATCGTTTTCCCGAAGGACTCTTAGGCCTTAAATTTCATGTAAACAAATCTTGTAACACTTGAGAGAAGAATAAATTTGGTGGTTATATGCTAAGAACAAAAATAAACATGCAATGCAGTTGATTCAATTGGTTTTGAGAAACTATGGATGAATGGTGTTGTTGGGGTTTACAATTTCATCTTATCCACTCTCATATATCTATCTTCTTATTTACTTCACTTAGTTATCTAATTGTCATTCAAACTTTCTAATTTACCCTTAACTCAATCCCTTGGTGAAAAGAGCCTACTATTAATTACCGACTTGCTATCCCTAGCCTCCCCTAGTAACAAATAATGCAATGCGATCGGAAGCAAATGCAATTGACCGTCCTACCCCTATCCTTAGGCGATATTGGCATAGTCAAGGAATTTCTCACCAGTTCATGACATTGTCGTATGTCCCCATATCGATAAAGACAAACTTCTTTTACTGAATGAGTTCAACAATAACAACATTGAGCATAGATGAGAACCCAACAATTGATAAACAAGTATATGACAAGCATATGAAATAAATAAGAATTTGAATATATGAGAGTTTCAAAATATTACATTGTTCCCCAACAACAAAGGGTTTAGTTCACCATAATCATGGTGAATCTAGATTAAATATGATGAAAGAATGGAAGAAATAACCCTAAACTTGGTTGATTGAAGCCTAAGCATCCAAGGAACCTCCTCCAAGGTGTGTGGAATGGCTCTGGACGTTTCTCTCTGCCAAAAAGAATCCCCTTCTAATTCGCACTGGGCCTATATGTAAGCCTGTCGCAACTGGAATCGCGATGGGACGACGATCCAAAAAAGAAAACGATTTTTGAAAATGTTTTGGAGTCGCCACCATAGTTTATTATGGAAAACTACGGGAAAACCATAAAAAGGATAAGGCTTAGTCTATGAAAACCGGATTCTTGTTTCGGAAGTCGGTTACGTGTAGGGAAGGTATTAACACCCTACCATGCCTGCCTTAAGGCAATACCTTTAATTAAATGCGCAAACTTGATGTGGTTTTTTCAAAATGTTTAATTATCCCTGAAAATAAAATTCTAAAGAAACAAAAATATTGTTTATTTTTTGTGCTCGACAAGGATTGACCTTGCTCCTACGTATTCTCAAAATGAGAAATCAGGGTTACGTAGTTCTAGAAAATCGTTTGGGAAATTTGTTTGAGGAATTCGTTTTGGACACGATTTAGATTTTTTGTTTTTGGGAAAATGAAGAATAAGAGAAAGGTTTTCAACACAAGGCTGACGCGAATGGTCGCACGTGTGCTTAAACCCTTTGAAATAAATTTTGTTTAATTTTAAAAGAATAAGAAAAAGGATTTCAACACAAGGCTGACGCGAATGGTCGCACGTATGCTTAAACCCTTTGAAATAATTTTTGCTTAATTTTAAAAGAATAAGAAAAAGGTTTTCAACACAAGGCTGAAGCGAATGGTCGCACGTGTGCTT
>NW_014543822.1:106015-135018 GCF_000741045.1 Vigna radiata var. radiata | reverse complement strand
AAACCCTTTGAAATAATTTTTGCTTAATTTTAAAAGAATAAGAAAAAGGTTTTCAACACAAGGCTGACGCGAATGGTCGCACGTGTGCTTAAACCTTTTCATAATATTTTTTATTGATTTTTAATTTTTGTTAAAGAAAAGGAAAAGATTTTTAGCATAAGGCCTACGCGAATGGTCGCACTTGTGCTTAAACCTTTTCAAAATATTTTTTGTTGATTTTATTTTTGGTTAAATATATGCTTTAGTCCTCATATTTGTTCCCCATTCTCAATTAGGTCCTCATGTTTTTTATTGTCCCAATTGCATCCTAATATTTGTAAATTTGAGGCAATAAAGCCCTATCCGTTAACTAGCCACTAATGTCGTTGGCACTGTGCTGATCTGTAAATAATTTTATATTCGTGGCATTATGTATTAAATTAAATAGATTATGTGTTAATTACACGTGGAACTTGTTTTGAGGCTTGAGGATCCCGCTTTCATTCTTAGCTTCTTCCGTGCTCACTTCCCCCTAATGTTCAGTATTACCAAAGCCAAACTGGCACTGCCCAAGCTTCCCTTCATATCAGATCAGCCACTGATGACTCTCCGGTGAATTTTCTCTTCTCAGATTCCTCAATTTCAATATAAAGTTTTCATTTTTTTTCTCTTGTCTTTATTTTTCTTCCCAATGTCTTTTTTTTACTTGTTTTTTAGTGGTTGTTGGTTTTTTTTAATGAAGTATTGGCATTAGAAAGAGATCAGGGTATCAGGTTGATAATTGGGTGTTCAAACTACTACCATTTCTGGATTAAATTCTGAAGCAAATGGGCGATATAGTATTTTTGTCCTTTTCTGTGGTTCAATGGATAAACCATCAAATTCATCCCAAAAAGGTTTCTCCTTTCTCTCTCTATCTCCCCTTCGTCAATGCCTTCTGGAATGGGGATAGGGGTAAGTCACCTCTGAGTTCTCAACAAAGGATTTCTCTGTTATGCTAGGATTTCAGCAATCCATTTGATCTGTTCGAATCATTGTTTGAAGGCATGAATCGCAGTGCAGGTTTCTGGTTCTGTAATTTCTTATTTGCAGGTTGTCTGTCTCTATATGATATTATTAATGGATATTTCATTCCATTTTTGCATTTTCCTCCATGGGTGGTTTCCGGAGAAGACGAAGAGAGACGGTGGACTCATGCTGGCGGTGCATGCTGATGGCTAGGATTAGGGTTTCTGTGGAGAAGACGAAGTTAATAGGTGGGAATTTTTTTTTAATGGAAATTTTTTATGGTAAGAATTTACTTTTCCACGTGTAATTAACAGATAATCCACTTAATTTAATACATAATGCCACAAATATAAAATTATTTACAGATCAGCACAGTGCCAACGACGCTAGTTGCTAGTTAACTGAGAGGGCTTTATTGCCTCAAATTTACAAATATTAGGATGCAATTGGGACAAAAAAAAACATGAGAACCTAATTGAGAATGGGGAACAAATATGAGGACTAAAACATATATTTAACCTTTATTTTTTTATAAAAGAAAAGGAAAAGATTTTTAGCACAAGGCCTACGTGAACGGTCGCACGTGTCCTTAAATCTTTTCAAAATATTTTTTTGTTGATTTTATTTTTTATAAAAGAAAAGGGAAAGATTTTTAGCACAAGGCCTACGCAAACGGTCGCACGTGTACTTAAACCTTTTCAAAATATTTTTTGTTGATTTTATTTTTTTATGATTTTTATATTTTTATTTTTTTTAACAAACAATAATAAAACAAATTCTAAAGTTAGAGAAATAAAAGCAAAGACAATAAATGAAAACAAAAAGTCCAATAAGAATGGAAAGGAAATGTAACCAGGAAGTTGATCTCCACCCTTCTGAAGCTACCTTAAAGGTCCTCCACTGCACCACAAAAAGCTTCCACAGAAAGTTATTCATTCATCTGTGCACGTGCCTCTTTGTCCCACTTCTTTTTCCTTATTCTCTTCCTTCTCTTTCCAAAATTCAATTTTTCTCCTTTTTTTTTCTGTTCCCTTATGCTCTCTTCCCGAAGTTCAATTCTCTTTTTTTTTTTGTTTACCAGGTGCATATTTATACACACACATTTGTAACGTTATTGTGATTTTGCCTTAATGGCGAATTAATTGTGAATTAGCAAAATAGGGAAATAAATGGTCTTAATTGAAGAAAAATAAATCAAATTAAAATCATATTTTTCTCCTTAGGAAGAAATTGAATACAACAATCAATATATTATTTTTAATTATTTATTGTAATGATTGCCATAATGTTGATTGAAATTATTACCAAATAAAACCAAATTTCAAAAAAAATTCTTAAGTAATCAATCATGCATTAATTGCTTATGGGCATTTTCCAAAAAAATCACATGCAGCGCTACTCTCATTTTATTCACGTGCACCCCCTTTTTTGTTTTTTTCCTTCCTTCCTTTTTTTCTTTTGTTTTTCTTTTTCCTTTTTTCTTCTTTTGTTTTTTTTTCTTTTCTCTTTTATTCTTTTTCTCTTTTTTTCTTTTTTTATCTCTTTCTTCCTCTTCTTCCTTTTTTTATTTCTCTTTTTTCCGTTTTTCATGTTCTTTTTTTTCTTTTTTTTTTCCTTTTTTTCTTTTAAAAATTTTTTGCTTTTTTTTTCTTTCTTCGTTTCTTTTTTTTTTGTAATTACTTTTTTTTTAAAAAACAAAATAGTAAAATTAAGAACAACAAAATAACATAAAATAAAATAAATAATAAAAAAATGAAAGAAAATGAATAAAATAGGACAACAATAAAAACCAAGTCTCACTATTTAGTCACCCGGACAAAATTGGGTGTTGACAAAGCCCAAAAAGATAACAGATAGATTACAAAAAGATTTACAGAATCTAGCTAAAAAAACAGACAACCGCCCAAGCGCCCAAATTCACCGTTGAGTGGTTTGCCTTGTGCCGCTTTGACCGCTCAGCGGTCAGTTTTGCCACTGAGCGGTTTCCCTCTAATCGCTCTGAGCACTCAGCGGACCATTCTGGCGCTCAGCGGCTTGCTTAACCCTTCTTTTCACCATTTTTCTCCTTCTTTCGTGGGTCTAAGTCCACCTTACTTCACTTCCATCTTTAATTCATCCAAAAACCCTGCAAAACAATGTAAAATAAGCATAATATCTCTAAATCAACTTTTGACTCTCACAAGACATAACTAAGTGTTTTACTTGATTTAAAGTTCATTCTAAGCCATAAAGGGTGTGTTTTACTATCAAATTTAAGCATAAAAATAACGGTTTTTAGACCGTTATCACAACCCCAAACTTAGAACTTTGCTTGTCCTCAAGCAAACAAGACAAAACTTGCCTTCCCAATTTTTCATCAAATAATTCATACTTTTCAAAACTCCTTTTACATGACAATTTATCATACAATTCAGATTTCAGTGGAATCCTACAAAAATGCATGCATGCTTTCAATCCAAATTGGTTCACATAATCAATCTTTTTTCAACAGATGTTTTGTTCATGAACGATCAATCAACTAAACATAGATGTAAACATGGATTTAACAATTCTCACCAAGCAAGTGTTTCACTCAATCACTCAAGTGTTTAGGACGTCACTCTACTCTCTAGTGTTCACATGTTACATAAAACAATATTGTCATTCATCTAAAATAATCAAAATCTTCACATGCAAATGTCATCACAAGGACTTTTTCCAAGGCTGGTAATGTGGCTGGGCTATCAAGAAGAATTGGTTTTTCTAGAATACAAAATCCTTGAGTTAAGAGAGTTTAAATTTCATCATTCAAAGTTCAAGTACACTCTCTTTTAACCAATCTCACTTATTCCCAACTTTTTCCCTTTTTCATTTTACATTGAGTTCTCTTTACATGCTTTTTCTCTTTTCTTCTTTTCTTTTCTCTTCACATGCATTTTTCTTTTTCATCTTTTGAACTCAATGCTTTCCTTTTTCTTTTGCCTTTCACTTTCCCCATTCAACCCCAAACTTGAACCTTTTCAACACATATAATTATTCTCAACCCTAACTCAAGGCAAATCAACTCAAACAAGGGTTTTCATACTGTTTAAGGTCAAGGTTCAAAAAGGGTATATCATTTAAAATCCTTTGGGTGAAAATTTGGCTAAGTAAGGGCTTTCCAAGCATGGCCTTGATCATATGACATGCACATGCAATTCAATCAATTATCAAGATTAAGTCAATATCATTCATGATTCCCTGTAAACAGAGCACACAACAATAAAACTCTAAAGCTCAATACCTCACATAATCATGCTTTCTTACTTGTCACATGAATCCTGCTTAGCATCAAAATCACAATCATGAATCACTTACTGATACGCGGGGCACAAGCCCACCAAATAAAGTCCAACAACCCAACCCAAAGAGAAGGGTAGAAGAATCATTTCCACAAAGGGAGGGGTGTGAGATTAGTAATAAAAGGGGGTGCATCATAAAAGCACATGTAGACTTCATTTTTTTAGCACATGTATTACGTGTCTGTTCTAGAAACACACACTGCCAAATTTGCTTATTTGCACGTGGCCTTAGATCCACTATTTTCGGTGCACCTATGCCACGCAGCTGATCCATGAATCTCTTATAAATTCATGGCAGCCCTCCATGTACAAACACTTTTGGATATTTAAGAGAATAGATACGCTGAAGCATTTTCCAGCGTCTTCTCTCCACCGAGAGTCACATTCCTTTGTGCTTCTTTTCCTTCTCCTCTAGCTTCCTTCCTAGAGAGGGCTTTCTGAGCTAGTACCCCTACCACCATAAGCACTTCAATCACCAGCTTCAACCATTATCCAGACACCTCCGCTGCTACTAAATCACTCTTCATTCAATCAGATCTTCTGCTGCCAACATACACTCAGTTTCAACTTCATATATCATTCCACATTCACTGTTTCATTGCCTAAGCTCATGGATCTGGACTGTCTTCCCTTGCTGGCCGTATCACTTACTCATCTGTTCACAAAGCTAGGGAACTATCAACCTGGATATCAACATTCACACATTCTCAATCATCATCCACAATCAATCATCAATAGTAAGTAACTTATCATGCAATAATATTGAACCATTATCCCATTAAGTGTACAAGCCAAGCATAGACTCAAACATAAATTCAACGTATACTACTAATTCAAAGTAAAAAGAAAAAGACAAAGAAAAATCCCTGTCCAAATGCTGGTATCCATCAATAGATGCCATCAGCACAGATCCTCATCTGAGTCATCATCCTCCTCCTCCTGGGCATCCTCAAAGTCTTCATCCTCCTGGTCATCATCCTGTCCGCCTGAGGTCCTAGCTGCTCCGGACCCACTACCATGTGCCTGCTCCTGCGGCCAAGCCATCACACTACAGAACTCGTCCATAGTCCACCTATGCACTGGTGGTTGATCATAAAGTCCTACAATCATCTCGGCAGTGGCCACCTGCCCTCTGCAAAGGGACTCCATCCTCGCCTCCATCATAGACATGTACATGTCTCTCATCTGAAAGGGCTCAGGCTGCTGTGCCGGTGCATCTATAGGCTCATCCTCCTGCTGCGCTGCTGCCCTCCTAGGACGTCTCCTAGGGACTGCTCCGGTGATAACTCTCATTATTTTCATATTTTTCTTTCATTAGAAGCTTTTGTTAGTGTATTTTAGTTTTTAATTGTTTAGAATTAGGTTAGTTTTAGGTTTTTCTTTAAATTCTTTAGTTTTGTTTAATTTTAGTTAAAAATAGAATTTTAGTATATTTTTAGTACATTTGTATATAATTAGGAAATTAATCTTTTTCTTTAATAAAAATCTTTTGATAAAAAAAATATATTTCTTTTTAATTGATAAATCTCGTTCTTTTTTCTTTAATTTTTGATTTCTTTCTCTTTCTTTGTTGTAGATTGCAAGTGTTGATTCTGTAATTGGGCCGCTATCTTGGGCCTCTGATGCTAATGGGAAGAAATTGGGATGCTGCCAAACTGCTGCTATTATAATTGATTTGATGATGTTGCACTTGGAAAAATCAAGTTGCTGCCACCTTGTAATTAAAAGAATTACTGGGCCAACGCTGTTGGGCTACTAAAGCTACCTTGAAGCAATCGGGCAAAAGCTTACTGAGTAGATTGGGCTGCACTGTGCATGGGCTGGCTCCAATTAGTAGGACGACGTTGTCTGATGTACTGTTGCAACTTTGGGGTCATTTCAGTGGAACTCATTTGGCAGAGAAGAAAATACACTCTCGATGAAAACCCAGAGCTAGGGCATGAGGGAGAGGAGCTCCTCGGTGTTGAAAGCTGAGTCTGAACCTCAAGTTTAAAGCTGAACCAAAAGCAGAGCGTGATGAAGGAGGTGATCGTAGGGCTTGAAGAGGAGATCGAGCCGGCAAGGACTGTTGACCGTCTGATGAAGAGAAGATCAAAGCGTCTCCTGCAAGTTTCATTCTTTCCTTTTCTTTCTTTCAATATTTTTTCATTTGTTTCTTCAGACCCTATATAAAGGGGTTCTTTCATGTAACAGAGACTCTTAGACACAGACGCACTTCACTTTTCACGTTACAGTTCTTTGTTCTTTAGTTTAGGGTTTTCATTTTCCTTGCCTTTTGGAGCTCACAACCATGGTGGTGACAGCCCACGGTGGCTCTGATTGCACTTTTCGTTCGGTACATTTTTTTTGTAATTCTCGTTTCATATTAATAAAATGTTCTTTTTCATTGATGTGTTTCTGTAGTTTGCTTTATTTGTTGAATTTATTGTGTTTTCTCTGTAATGTTACTGTGATTCTTGTGTTTTGATTTGAAAACGAGTTGAACTCATGTGACTCTGCAATTTTATGATTCCTCTGGAATCAAATGACTCCACAGTGAGCATTCTCTATCGAGATGTCTTCTCGAGGCAGAGTTGAGTTCAATGCATAAAGATCTATGTTTCTATTTTCTGCTTCTAGTATGTGTGAAAGTGTGCATTGGTCGAGTAGTTGAGTGAGAATTTCCACTTTAAGTTCTGAAATATGAACTAAAAAGACCCCATAGAGGGCTTAACTTTCTCGGAATGTCTTTCTGAAGAGGAATTGAGACTCTTTCATTCAATCTATTGCACATTTGTCTCTGTTCTTTGCTTAGCTTCATATCTTTAGTTTGCTTCTTTATTTTTAGTATTTATGTTGAATTGATCTTAGAATATTTCGTAGTTCAGATTGTGATTTTAATTTTCCTTTCATTTAAGTTCTGTTAGGTTACTTTTATTCTTTGGAAATGTTGTGTTAATTTGATCATTTCTATCATTACAGTTCTGGATTTTAAATCATTTTAGTTGCACTCAATTTTCAATTTAGTTTAGGTTCTGTTGCAGTTTTAGGTAGTTATAGTAGTTAGATTTTATCTTTGTCGTGAGTAGTTTAGACTGTTATTTCCTTTCCTTTTATATTGCATTCCAATTTTTATTCTTTTAAATAGATGTTAGTTTATATTAGTTTTAATTCTTTTCTTTTCAAGTTTCATTCAATTTTTGCATTGGTTGAGTAGTTGAGTGAGAATTTCCACTTTAATTTCTGAAATATGAACTAAAAGACCCCATAGAGGGCTTAACTTTCTCGGAATGTCTTTCTAAAGAGGAATTGAGACTCTTTCATTCATTCTATTGCACATTTGTCTCTGTTCTTTGCTTAGCTTCATATCTTTAGTTTGCTTCTTTATTTTTAGTATTTCTGTTGAATTGATCATAGAATATTTCGTAGTTCAGATTGTGATTTTAATTTTCCTTTCATTTAGGTTCTGTTATGTGACTTTTATTCTTTGGAAATTTTGTGTTAATTTGATCATTTCTATCATTACAGTTCTGGATTTTAAATCATTTTAGTTGCATTCAATTTTCAATTTAGTTTAGGTTCTGTTGCAATTTTAGGTAGTTATAGTAGTTAGATTTTATCTTTGTTGTGAGTAGTTTAGATTGTTATTTCCTTTGCTTTTATATTGCATTCCAATTTTTATTCTTTTAAATAGATGTTAGTTTATATTAGTTTTAATTCTTTTCTATTTAAGTTTCATTCAATTTTAATTTCCCCACCTGTTTAGTAAATAATAGATAATTAGTAAATAACCACAAGATTTAACCCTACACTTTAATCTTAATTTTGTCGAGACCTAGGATTGATATTTTGGTCATCCCTATGCTACATTAGTAGGGACCAGTTCTTTGTTCTGCCTTAGGCGACTAAAAGGCAGTTTACAATCCAGCTACCTCATCACCTCTACAATACTGATGAAAATAGGAGGCATCAATAGCTCTCCTCGGCCTCTCGAAGGGTGGAACTGAAGTGTCCACTCCTGCCTGCTGGCACAAATATGTGATTTGGGACGGATGTCCCAATGGCGTCTTGCTGCTCACAGTGTTGGCACAACTCAGAATTTCGCTGGTAATGATCTTACCAACGGTCATGTCCATATGCCTCAGCATACAATAGATAACCAGGATCCGATGTAAAGTGATATCGGAAACATGAGAGCATGGCTGGATGTTGGCATGAGTAAATGTCATCCAGTATTTAGCTAGGGGTGTTAAATCTGCCCTAAGGATGCTCACCGGTGCTCCGTTAGGATTTATCTGAAAATGCCTCCCAGGGATACACATCACTCGCTTAATGTCCTCATAATCCTTGGCCTCCCCCAGTATAGCAGCATACCTGCACTGCTCTCCTGGCCATTCAGTCCCTAGAAAAGCGTTGATGGTGTCAGGATCATAGTTGATCAAGTGCCCACGTACATAGCTCATGTACCTCCCCACGGACACTCCTCCTCTTGGCAAGGCGTTAGCATAGAACTCCTTCACCAACTCAATACTGGCTGGTGCTGGATATGTCGTCAATCTCTCCCATCCTCGCCTTTCAATCTCCAAACAAAACTCTGGAGCCAAATCAGGGATGTACATGGCTTTTCTCTCCATCAGCAGTCGCCTTTCTTGGACTATAGCATAATGTTCTTCATGTTTCCTTGAAAGGAACCTCGAAGAAACCCTAGATTGATTCTTCTCTGTGATTTTAATCCTCTTTGACAGTTTACCAAGTTGCATCTCTAATGATCTAAAAGTAGCTTGATCACTTGAATGTTGAGAATGATAATCTTTCACAAATTTGTCAAATCTATTAGAAAAGTATCTAACATTCTCTGTCAATTGATTTATTTGCTGCCACAAAGGAGAAGGTTGTTGCTGCCTGAAGCCTCCCGGTTGCCCTGATGGGTTATTCTGTTGTTGGCCAATACTTGGATGATTCTTCCAACCTTGGCTAGGATTGCCTTGGTTGAAATTCCCTTGCCTATACTGGTATTGGTTCCCCATATAGTTAGCTTCTTGCTGCATCTCCTCACATATAGCACATTGACCATTAATATGGTCACCACCACAAAGATCACATAGCTGTTGTGCTTGAGAGACATTATGAAACTCCTTTGGAAGTTGTGAGAGGATCTTTGTCAATGTATCTAGCTTTTGGGTCAAAAGATGATTTTGAGCAAGCATTGCATCATTTGCAGGTAAGTGCAAGACTTCTCTCTGTTGTGTTGGTGCGCCCCTTTCACTATATGCTTCTTGTCCATTAGCTGCCATACTCTCTATCAAGTCATAGGCTTCGTCCTCAGTCTTCTGTTTGATATCACCTCCAGCTGAGGCGTCCAACATCATCTTAGACTGCATATTCAGTCCACCAAGGTAGGCAAGAACAATGGTTGTCTTGTCAAATCCATGAACTGGTGTTTTCCTGAGTAGGCCTTTGAATAGCTCTCATGCTTGACTTAGAGTTTCTTCCATGCCTTGCTTAAATGATGAGATCTCCAGTTTTTCCTGAGTAACTTTAGACAGTGGAAAATATTTGTTGACAAACTTTGTATCCACAACTTCCCATGTTGTAAATGTCCCTTTAGGAAAAGAATTCAGCCATGTATTAGCATTGCCCTCCAACGAGAAAGGAAACAAGTTAATCCTCACTCTATCATCTGATACACCTGCCATCTTCACTGTGTTGCATATTTCATTGAACACTGTCAAATGGTCATAAGGATTCTCATTTAACAGGCCATGAAATGGTTTGCTTTGCACTAGGTGTATTGTTGACTCACTGACAAGTGTACTAGATCGTGCAAGTAATATAATCAGTAATACCTGATATCGTTCTTCCTAAGAGACTCGAAAGGATCGTTCGTGTGAATCAAAATCGTAAGACTTGTAGAAAAAGATTAATTGTTGTGGATGCAAAGACAGAAAATACACATGCAATGTATTTGATTCAATTGACGAAAAAGACTATGGATGAATGGAGTTGTTAGGGGTTTACAATTTCATCTTTTTCACTCCCTCTTATCTACTCCTCTTGTTTAATGTGCTTGATTATCTCATTGTTATGCAAACTTTCTTGGCCTACCCTTAACCCGATCCCTCGGCGAAAAGAGCCTATTACTAATTACCGGCTTGTTATCCCTAGCATCCCCTAGCAATTAATAATGCATTAAGAACAGAAGCAAAAACAATTGATCGTCCTACCCCCTATCCCTAGGTTGGTATTGCTTAATCAAGGAATTTCTCACCAGTTCATGACAGTATTGTACGTTCTCGTATCAATAGAGACAAACAATAGTTATCGAATGAGTTAAACAATAAAAGCTTTACGCGCAGATGAGAACCCAACAATTGATAATCAAAGCATATGAAGAATCATATAAATAAACAAGAGTTTCAATAAAAGAGAGTTTCAAAAGATTACATTGTTTCCCCTAACAACAAAAGGGTTTAGTTCACCATTGTCATGGTGAACTTAGATGAAAAGGAGCCTAAGCATCCAAGAGATCCTCTCCAGAGAGTGAAAATTAGGTCTGGCCGCCCTCTTCTGTCAAAAGAATGAGAATGAAATCATAACAGCGCTATTTATAGCTGAGGAACGTCACAGAAAACAGGCCTAGGCCCAGCGGACAACCGCCCAGCGGCAAACTTATGTCGCCCGGCGGTTTGCCCCTAATCGCGCCACCGCCCGGTGGCACACTTATGCCCCCCGGCGGTTTTCCCCTAATCACGCCACCGCCCGGCGGTTTGCCACGCCAGGTGCCTTCTCCTCGCCTTGGACCACCCAACGGTGAATTTTGCCGCTGGGCGATTTCTTGACTCTTCTTTTCTTCAATTTTCTTCCTGTATCTTGAGTCTAGGACCTTCATCTTCAACCCCAATCTTCACTTTCATCAAAATCACTACAAAACAATGCAAAACAAGCATAATATCGCTAAAAACAACTTTTGACTCTCGACTGACTCATTTATTGAGTTTTACTTGATTCTAAGCTCGTTCTAAGTCTTAAAAGGTGTAATTTGGTCTAAATTGACATATGAAAATAACTGTTTTTCAACTGTTATCACAACCCCAAACTTAGAACTTTGCTTGTCTTCAAGCAAACAAAACAAAACAGCAAACAAAGCAAAGGTTGGCTTTCTACTCATTCATCCAATAGTTCAACATTCCTAAAGTACATGACAAGAACTACTCAACTTCAGATTTCCAGTGAAGTCAAATCAAGATGCATACATGCTTCCAATTCAGTTCATTTCACAAGTTACTCAACAAATGGTACACATTATGAATGGTCAATCCACTAATCAAAGATGCAATCATGAAATTTAGCAATGCTCACCAGGCAAGTGTTTCACTCAATCACTCAAGTGTTTAGGGTAACACTCCAACACTCTATCATTCACAAGTCACATGAAACAAAATTGTCATTCATTTAAAACAACCAAAATCCTTACATGCAAATGCCATCAAAAGGACTTTTCCAAGGTTTGTAATGAGGCTGGGCTAACAAGAAGAATTGGTTTTTCTGGAATGCAAAAAACTTGAGTTAAGAGAGCCACCATGACATTCAACATTTAAGTACAACTTTCTTCCTCACCAATCTCACTTATTCCCAACTTTTTCCCTTTTCTTTTGCATTGAGCCCATCTTCATGTTTTTCTTCTTTTCTTTTTCTCATGTATTTTTCTTTCACAACTTTTGAGCTCAATGCTTTTCAAGTGCCTTCCAATTTCCCCCAAGCAACCCCAAACTTGAACCTTTTCATCACAAACAGTTAAGCTTATCCCAACTCAAGGTACAAAATTTCAAGACAAGGGTTCACATTCTGTTAAGGCTAAGGTTCAAAAAGGGTATAACATTTTCAAGCATTTTAGGTGAAAATTTGGCTAGAGAAGGGTTCTCAAAAATGGCCTTGATCATATGACATTCACATGCAATTCAATCAATCATTAAGATTAAGGCAATATCATTCATGCTTTCTTGTGAATAATGCATACAACAATGAAAACTCTGAGCTCAATACCTCACACAACATGCTTTCTCACACAATATTCATTCATACACCCTGCTTAGCATCATAACCACAATCATAAGTCATCACCCATCTGTTTCACAGGATATCAACATGCATTGCAACTCAATTCTCATCCACATCAAATCCTCATCAATTAGGCTCATCATGCAAATCATTCAGTCAAACATCTTCAGAAAAAGTATTCAAGCCAAGCATACACACTGAAAATAAAATGCAACCTATTCTAAGAATTTAAATGCAAAGGTAAAAGAGAGAATCTAGGGTGCCTCCTAGTAGCGCTTGTTAACGTCACGAGCCTGACCCAAACCTGTTTAGCACTTGTCAGTAAGTGCAAATCCTTCCAACACCCATCAGTAGGTGTACCTTCCTGTGTTCTTCAGTAATTCCACAAAATTTGGCATCCCCTAGTAGATACCACCCAAAATTTGTTCCAAAAATTCAAAAATTCACAGGTTCCAAAAACATAAAACTAAAACTAAAATTTACGCAAATTATAATTGTCCCAGCAATGTCACGTGTTATCCTTCTTGTCGGTGTCTCCAGTAAACCGGATCCTCAGCTTCCTTTTATGCACTTGCTTGACCTGTCCATTGTATGGCATCTCAATCTCCACCATCCCTTCCTCCTTTATAGCCCTTTTAATGCCCACTCCCTCTTCTTATATTTCACTTTAATGCCTGGCTGGAATGAGTCTTCCTTTAGTTCGGACTAGATGACTCTTCTTTCTTAATTCACAGGTACCTGCAAAACATTACAGTTGTCAGTATAAACAATACCGGATGTGCTATCTTCAGAAGTAGCTTTTCTCTCAGGCTTCTTATGTCTGGCTCTCCTTATTACTCTGACCTCTTCGTCCTCATAGCCAGTATAAAGAAGCAAATATTCCTCATCTCTCATCATAATCCTTTTATCATGGACACTAATAAGCATCTTGGATGTTGCCATGAAAGGTCTTCCCAAAATCACAGGAATCTCTTCATCATTTTCCACATCCATAACAATGAAACCAACTAAGAACTCAAGCTGCTCCACTCGCACAATAAAATCCTCCACCATACCGATTGGTTTTGCCATGGATCCATCTACTATCGTCAAATAACACTGGATGGTTTCAGCACTAATCCTATGAACTTTGTTAAGAAATGCTTGGGCAACATATTAATGCTAGCTCCAGAATCTATCATGGCTTCCACTACATCACACCCATTCAGAACACATGAAATTGTTAAACATCCTGGATCTTCTACCTTAGGCGGATGCTTCATCTTTTGAGGTTGAACTACAAACTCCTCTTCTTCTTTAGTAAATTCAACTTCCTCTTCCCTTTCTGGCTCAATAACGTCTTCTTCAGGATCCTCTTCTTCATCAGTGAGTTCAATTTCATCTTTACTGCTTCCTTTCTCATTGACTTCATTAACATTCATCATCTCCTCATCTCCTTTTTCCTTGTTTTCAAAATCAATTGGCTCCCAGTTTGCCTTCCTTATATGGCTTGTCAAAACAACTTTGCATTCATCTTTAGGGTTAACATCAGTATTAGCCCTAAACTGATTTTTTTTCTGTGGTCTCTATTCTTTTTGACAGCTGCCCAATCTGTGTCTCCAATGACCTGAAGCTAGCTTGGTCACTATTTAGCTGAGACTCATAGACTTTGAAGAATTTATCAAATCGGTCACTGAGATCTCTGACTGTCTCTGTCAAGCTACTGACTTGCTGCCATAAAGGTGATGGTTGTTGCTGCTGAAAGCCTCCTACAGGTCCAAAAGAATTATTCTGATGTTGCCCAACACTGGGTGATTCTTCCAACCTTGGCTGGAACTATCTTGGTTGAAGGCACCTTGCTTGTACGGAAAGTGGGCTCCCATGTAATTAACATCATGCTGCAACTCCTCGGGAAAAGCACATTGACCATTGATATGGTCTCCACCACATAAGTTGCAAAGTTGCTGAGTCTGAGAAACGTTTCTTACCCCCATTGGAAATTCAGCAAGGATCTTTGTCAGCTTGTCCAATTTCTGGGTCAGGAGATGATTTTGTGCCGCCATGGCATTATTAGCAGGGAGATGTAAGAGTTCTCCCTTCTGCACGCCTCTCTCACTGTGTACCACTTCACTCATGGCCATGCTCTCAATCAATTCATATGCCTCATCTTCAGTCTTGGTGTTTATGTTGCCTCCAGCGGAAGCATCTATCATCATTTTAGACTGAGTATGGAGGCCCCCCAGGAAGGCAAGTAGATATGAAGTCTTATCAAGCCCGTGGACATGAGTCTTTCTTAGCAAGCCCTTAAATCTATCCCATGCTTGACCCAGAGTTTCCTCCATTCCTTGTTTGAAGGCAGAGATCTCTAACTTCCCTAGATTAATCTTGGTTGGCGGGAAGAATTTGTTCACAAATTTTGCTGCCAACGCATCCCAGTTTCTGAATGTGCCTTCCTCGAACGAATGCAACCATGCTTTGGCGTTTCCTCCAAGAGAGAAAGGAAACAGACTAAGTGGTTAAATGATCATATGGATTCTCATTTAACATTCCGTGAAACTGATTACTCTGAACAAGCTGAATAAGAGCAGGGTTCATAACCATATTGGTTGCATTGTCTGCAGGCAAAGCTATGCTGTTGAAGTTCATAGGACCCACCATGTTGGATGCGTCCCCAAGTGTACGCCTAGGAGGCGGTTGGTCCGTCATCTCCTCAATATTTTGTGCAGAGGTCTCAACAGAAGAGTGCAAAAGTTCTTCAGGAGAATGAAAGTTTTCACTTGCAGGGCATCTAACTTTCCTCCTTCTCTTGTCTAAGAATCCTTCCAAGAGAGGTTGCTGGTCCTTTCTGCTTCTAGTGTCTATCGTTTCCTGCATACACAAGAGACACACCCTAAAAGCACTTTTACAGAAAATAAAACAAAACAGAATAAAAACAAATAATTACAAACAAGTCAAATGTCAATCAATTCACACTACTAAAAATAACCTCGAGTCCCCAGCAACGGCACCAAAAACTTGTTGACTCACTGGCAAGTGTACCAGATCGTGCAAGTAATATAATCGGTAATACCCGATATCGTTCTTCCCAGGATACTCGAAAGGATCGTTCGTGTGAATCAAAATCGTAAGACTTGTAGAAAAAGATTAATTGTTGTGGATGCAAAGACAGAAAATAAACATGCAATGTATTTGATTCAATTGACGAAAAAGACTATGGATGAATGGAGTTGTTGGGGGTTTACAATTTAATCTTATTCACTCCCTCTTATCTACTCCTCTAGTTTAATGAGCTTGATTATCTCATTGTTATGCAAACTTTCTTGGCCTACCCTTAACCCGATCCCTTTGCGAAAAGAGCCTATTACTAATTACCGGCTTGCTATCCCTAGCCTCCCCTAGCAATTAATAATGCATTAAAACAGAAGCAAAAACAATTGATCGTCCTACCCCTTATCCCTAGGTTGGTATTACTTAATCAAGGAATTTCTCACTAGTTCATGACAGTACTGTACATTCCCGTATCAATAGAGACAAACAACAATTATCGAATGAGTTAAACGATAAAAGTTTTAAGCGCAGATGAGAACCCAACAATTAATAATCAAAGCATATGAAGAATCATATAAATAAACATGAGTTTCAATAAAAGAGAGTTTCAAAAGATTACATTGTTTCCCCCAACAACAAAAGGGTTTAGTTCACCATTGTCATGGTCAACTTAGATGAAAATAATGGAAGAATGGAAAAGCAAACCCTAGATAAGATGAAAAGGAGCCTAAGCATCCAGGAGATCCTATCCAGAGAGTGAAAATTAGGTCTAGCCGCCCTCTTCTGTCAAAAGAATGAGAATGAAATCGTAACAGGCTATTTATAGCTGAGGAGCGTCACAGAAAATAGGCCCAGGCCCAGCGGACAATCGCTCGGCGGCACACTTATGCTGCCCTGCGGTTTGCCCCTAATCGCGCCACCGCCCGGCGGCAGGGGGCCACCGCCCGACGGTTTGCCTCTAATCGCAAATCCGCCCAGCGCCCACGCCAGGTGCCTTCTCCTCGCCTTGGACCGCCCAACGGTGAATTTTGCCGCCGGGCAGTTTCTTGACTCTTCTTTTCTTCAATTTTCTTCCTCTATCTTGAGTGTAAGACCTTCATCTTCAACCCCAATCTTCACTTTGATCAAAATCACTACAAAACAATGCAAAACAAGCATATTATCACTAAAAACAGCTTTTGACTGTCGACTGACTCATTTATTGAGTTTTACTTGATTCTAAGCTCGTTCTAAGTCTTAAAAGGTGTAATTTGGTCTAAATTGACATATGAAAATAATTGTTTTTCAATCGTTATCATGTATAAGTGCTGGATTCATCACCATGTTGGTCATTTGATATGCATGCATGACTATGCTGTTAAAATGGAAGGGGCCAACCGCATTTGCTTAGTCTGCAAGAGTGCGTCTTTGAGGAGTTCTTTCAGTCATCTCCTCTGTTCTTCTATCTGGTGAAGGTGTAATCTCTCAGGGGAAGGAAACAAATCCCTACATGGGCGTCTGACTCTCCCTCTCCCCCTTGCCTCGTTTAAGCCTTCAAGAAGAGGTTGCGTATTTTTCTTGCTCCTAGTATGTTTGGGATCATGCTGCATGCACAAGAAACACAAACCCTAGTAGCACTTTTTTATATTTTTTTAAAAAAAATAAAAAGATATATACAATCAAGTCAAACTTAATCAGTTTATACTACTAGATAAGTTAAACCACGAGTCCCCGGCAACGGCGCCAAAAACTTGTTAAGTCTTTGACAAGTGTACCGGATCGTTATCAAGTAATATAAACAGGTAAGTTCGAGTATCGTTTTCCCAAAGGACTCTTAGGCCTTAACTTTCATGTAAACAAATCTTGTAAAACTTGAGAGAAGAATAAATTTGGTGGTTATATGCAAAGAACAAAAATAAACATGCAATGCAGTTGATTCAATTGGTTTTGAGAAACTATGGATGAATGGTGTTGTTGGGGTTTACAATTTCATCTTATCCACTCTCATATATCTATCTTCTTATTTACTTCATTTATTTATCTAATTGTCATGCAAACTTTCTAATTTACCCTTAACCCAATCCCTTGGTGAAAAGAGCCTATTAGTAATTACCGGCTTGCTAACTCTAGCCTCCCCTAGTAACTAATAATGCAATGGGATCGAAAGTAAATACAATTGACCGTCCTACCCCTATCCCTAGGCGATATTGGCATAATCAAGGAATTTCTTACCAGTTCATGACATTACCGTACGTCCCCATATCGATAAAGACAAACTTCTTTTATTGAATGAGTTAAACAATAAAAGCATTGAGCATAGATGAGAACCCAACAATTGATAAACAAGTATATGACAATCATGTGAAATAAATAAGAATTTGAATATATGAGAGTTTCAAAAGATTNNATTGTTCCCCAACAACAAAGGGTTTAGTTCACCATAATCATGGTGAATCTAGATGAAATATGATGAAAGAATGGAAGAAATAGCCCTAAACTTGGTTTATTGGAGTCTAAGCATCCAAGGAATCTCCTCCAAGGTGTGTGGAATGGCTCTGGACGTTTCTCTCTGCCAAAAGAATCCCCTTCTAATTCGCACTGGGGCTATATATAAGCCCAAAAAGATAACAGATAGATTACAGAAAGATTTACAGAATCTAGCTAAAAAAAACAGACAACCGCCCAGGCGCCTAAATTCACCGCTGAGCGGTTTGCCTTGTGCCGCTTTGACCGCTCAACGATCAGTTTTGCCGCTGAGCGGTTTCCCTTTAATCGCTCTGAGCGCTCAGTGGACCATTATGGCGCTCAACGGCTTGCTTGACCCTTCTTTTCACCATTTTTCTCCTTCTTTCATGGGTCTAAGTCCACCTTACTTCACTTCCATCTTTAATTCATCCAAAAACCCTGCAAAACAATGTAAAACAAGCATAATATCTCTAAAACCAACTTTTGACTCTCACAAGACATAACTAAGGGTTTTACTTGATTTAAAGCTCATTCTAAGCTATAAAGGGTGTGTTTTACTATCAAATTTAAGCATGAAAATAACGGTTTTTAGACCGTTATCACAACCCAAAACTTAGAACTTTGTTTGTCCTCAAGCAAACAAGACAAAACTTGGTTTTCCACTTTTTCATCAAATAATTCATACTTTTCAAAACTAATTTTTCTCATGACAAGAAATCATACAATTCAGATTTCAGTGGAATCCTACAAAAATGCATGCATGCTTTCAATCCAAATTGGTTCACATAATCAATCTTTTTCCAACAGATGTTTTGTTCATGAACGACCAATCAACTAAACATAGATGTAAACAAGGATTTAACAATTCTCACCAAGCAAGTGTTTCACTCAATCACTCAAGTGTTTAGGAGGTCACTCTACTCTCTATTGTTCACATGTCACATAAAACAATATTGTCATTCATCTAAAACAATCAAAATCTTCACATGCAAATGTCATCACAAGGACTTTTTCCAAGGCTTGTAATATGGCTGGGCTATCAAGAAGAATTGGTTTTTCTAGAATACAAAATCCTTGAGTTAAGAGAGTTTAAATTTCATCATTCAAAGTTCAAGTACACTCTCTTTTAACCAATCTCACTTATTCCCAACTTTTCCCCTTTTTCATTTTACATTGAGTTCTCTTTACATGTTTTTTCTCTTTTCTTCTTTTCTTTTCTCTTCACATGCATTTTTCTTTTTCATCTTTTGAACTCAATGCTTTCCTTTTTCTTTTGCCTTTCACTTTCCCCATTCAATTCCAAATATGAACCTTTTCAACACATATAATTATTCTCAACCCTAAGTCAAGGTATATCAATTCAAACAAGGGTTTTCATACTGTTTAAGTTCAAGGTTCAATAAGGGTATATCATTTAAAATCCTTTGGGTGAAAATTTGGCTAATCAGAGAACACAGTTCAAGCATTGGAAAGGAGTAAAGTCACGTCAGAAAATGTTAGTGTCTCGGTCCCACAAAATACCTACCGAAACATTTTGGTGCCCACCGTAGGGCCGGGGGCATCCCATTGAAAGTCGCAAGGAACCAAGACTAGTACTCGGACTCGACATTGCTACTTTGGATCAACACTAGGAAATTTCAGCAAAACGGAAGCTACACCACCATGAGTCATCGTCTCTATGTGATATTTCATCAACAAGATAAGTATTTTTTGAAATACAAAAATTTTAAATATCTAAGCACAGTAGATATTACAACACCTATTTTATATAGAGAATACTAGAAATATATATACAAGTATATATATACTCATACACTGCAAAATTAAGTTATCCACTTTCACGAGGGAAGAAGAAGGGATGGACATCAACCCTTCACTCTCTTTGAATGGAACCAATCCAATGGTTGGAGGGGCTCTCTGAAAAAAGCCAAGGACTCTTAGGTCGTTCTCACTCCGGTGTAGCTTCCGCATTCACAATGTTCTCGGTTTTGTTCAAACATACTTGATAATTATTTTCTATGCAACCATCATAAAGTTATCTTATTCTTTGATTGAATAATTTAATATCTTAAATGACTATATTAGAAAGCAAAAGCTTTATTTATGGAAAATAATCCACCGGCACACCACATCTATGCTCACCATATCCTCTAGATAATGGTAGATACAGGTGACGGACAAGCGTTGTGCATCTCTGCTTATTGAAGTGTTTAGCCTCTCGGACATTTCATAAATTATTCGCACGTACATTTGATAAATTATTCTGTGCTTGCCATTTTGATACGCGGGGCCCAAGCCCACTTTCTTTAATTTAGTATTTCTTTGATGTATTTTGTATTGTGTTAGGCATGTAGGACCTCTAGTCCTATAAATAGTCATGCCTACCTTATTGTACTTCACTTTTGAGATAATTGAATTGTTTACTGTTGAGAATTACTCCAGAGCAATTTTACCTTGAAAGTCAAGGCTAGAGAATCCCAAAGGATCTCCTTTAGCCACCTTCCATTTCACACTTACCACTCTCTCATATTTCCACAATCAGTTTCTCTCTCCTCCACGTAAGACCACTGTATGCCACCTTCCAATCAGTTGCTGACTCGTGGCTTCTCACTACCACACCAGCCACATAACCTCTCGACGTTCCATCAACTCCACACAACACCATTCTTCATACTTCAGAGAAAACCTCCTCTGCTAGGGTTTCTCGTCCTCAAGCGTATCACTCCATTTCTTCATCACGCATCTGTCGCCTCTCCTCCGTAAGCGTCTTTTTCTTTCTTAGATCTCCATCTATCCAACATTTTATCACATCTTGACCGATCAAACACCTTTCCTCGCCTCTTTTGCCATTTTCCACCGATTAAATACTCTCAAATCCTTAGATCTTCACTTTCCACCGATTAATCCTCCATTTCTACCGATTAACCGGTCCAAATCCAGTTTCCCCTCTTTTCTAGGGTTCCATAGATCATCCTAGGGTTTTTAGAGTTCTTCGAGTCATATACATTCCGCTGCGTATTTCTTTGCCGGAGAAGCTTCGAGGAGGTCGAATCGGGTTCGCACAGCTCTAATTCAGCATTCTCCTCAAGGCGTCTCGTATTACATTTCCACCAAAATATATAATACTTTTAGTATAAAAGCAAGAAAGCTGCAGCACTTTAAATTGCCATATACTCCATATACGCATATGCATGGAAAAATTACCATATATGATAATTCAGGATATTTTATTACATGTATTCAAATGCAAGGTTGAGTTTATGTGCAAGTTTGAAGAAAAGATTTCCCTCCGTAAATTACTCCATATTGTGAATTAAGTTTATGTGATCATGACAAATACCGAGAATGGTGGAATGATCAGAACAAGAAATTTTCTCCTTCTTTATAGAAGGACTAAAGTAGTTGCATCTCGATCGATCGGTCTCAGTTATATCTTTGATATTATATATCTAGCAAATCACAAAGGCACTTAAGTAGTTACAAATTCATCCTAATATGAATTTCAATTTTAGTCTCGAGACAGTCATCCAAAGACCGAGTGGTCTTACTTGCTCGGCCAATCGGCCTTATAACATAATCTATTCTAATATTAATTGTTTAAACCTTGTAAAATGCATTAGTTTGTTATATCTCTTCAGTGCAGGTGACAAAATCTTATAATTCATGTGAACAAACGAGAGCTTACCGTTCGATAAGAAACGTTCACAACTACTCGGTCTTCTATGGCCTCATAGGAATTCAGCCATTCGGCTTTACAGGTACTTGGCCATTCGGCCTCACATGTATTCGACTATTCAGATTTACAGGTACTCGGTCATTCGACCTCACAGGTGCTCAGCCAGTGCTCGGCCATTCGGCCTCATAGGTATCCAATCATTCGACCCCATATGTATTCGGCCAATCGGCCCTATAGGGCAAAAGACAGTCCCCCATGGACTATAAATCAAAGACAGTCCCCCATGGACTATAAATCAAAGACAGTCCCCCATGGACTATAAATCAAAGACAGTCCCCCATGGACTATAAATCAAAGCCAGTCCCCCATGGACTATAAATCAAAGCCAGTCCCCCATGGACTATAAATCAAAGATAGTCTCCCATGGACTATAAATCAAAGACAGTCCCCCATGGACTATAAATCNGTCTCCCATGGACTATAAATCAAAGACAGTCCCCCATGGACTATAAATCAAAGACAGTCCCTCATGGAGTATAAATCAAAGACAATCCCCCATGGACTATAAATCAAAGACAATCCCCCATGGACTATAAATCAAAGACAGTCCTCCATGGACTATAAATCAAAGACAGTCCCCAAGGACTATCATCCATACGATCAAGGCATTCCCTCGATGAGTGCTCCCTCACAGTCATTAAGTCAAGGCTTTATAGGTACTCGACCATTCAGCCTCACAGGTGCTCGATCATTCGGCCTCATAGTCATTCAGTCATTCAGCCTCATAGGTACTCGACCATTCGGCCTCACATGCGCTCGGTCATTCGGCCTCAAGGCTTTACAGGTACTCGGCCATTCGGCCTCACAGGTGTTCAGCCACTCAGCCTCAAATTGCTCAGCCTTCCATGACTGCAAGTGTTCAGGCATTCGGCCATTCAGCCTTAGGTATTGGGACATCCGGCCTTACAACATAACGAGAACAACCTCCCCCAAGCTCATAAGTCCTATAGTTAACCACGGCTAAAACCGAACGGTTAACTCGGACTTGGGGGGATGATGTACATTTGCGGTATAGAATATCTGGTTAAAGATATAAAATAATCAAGAATATCTATTTAAAGATATTTAGCAACTAACCATATTTTCAAGTAAGCTTATTTATATTTTATTCTGTTTATATTTTATTGGGCTTATATCAGTTCAAGGTTCATGAGACAAATTATAAATAGAAAGTCCGGGCCACAAGCCAGGTATCTTCCAATCACACTTCATTGATATTCTACTCACACTTCATCACTCTACCTTACAATGATAACAAAATTACTAAATATTCAGTCAAGAGCCGAGACTCTTCAATACACGCCTGACTTGGGCGTCATAGTGTCTTTTGCAGATACATCCCCCTCTCCATCGGGAAGGTGGACGAGCGATCAAAGGTTGAAGATCACAGAACAGCCAAGATTACAGACGATCGAGCGACTTAAGCGGAAAGAAGATAATCAGATAACACAGTTCAAACATCGAAAAGCAGTAAAGTCACGTCAGAAAAAGTTAGTGTCTCGGTCCCACAACCGAAACAACTATATATATATATATATATATATATATATATATATATATATATATATATATATATATATATATTACAATATATGTAAAAAGAGAATATAAAAGAGGAAAAAATAGAAAGGGAAAAGAAATGGACCAGGCTTCTTTGTGCAGGCCCAAGTGTAGAAACTCTCAAGAATGAGTTCAAACAAAATGTCTTAATTCAATTTCATCCTGATATTTTCTTCTAAATATAAGTGTTATATTTTTTGAATTATTTTACATCAAAATTAAAAATTATTTAATGAGAACATTTTATACAATATTTTATAGTCCAATTATAATTGATATATCATTTCATAAATTGCACCAAACACAGAACAAAAAAAATCTTTAAAACTAGGAGAGACAAGGAGCGGTAGATGTCGTGCCCCACCATGGATATGCAGAAATAATTTGGAAGAGAATTGAAGATGAATGGACACGTTTGTAAGCAAAGTGTTGCAACATGTTACTACATAAATATGCTTCCTAGGTGGTGGACCGTGCTCCATCTTAAGGGTGTTTTAACTTGTAGCACTGCGTGGCATTTTCTTGGCTCCATGGACTACACACATCATTCACCAACCTATATAATTCACTATCATTCTTTTCACAACCACTTTATTATTCCCAGTACTGCAACGTCTATCACCCATCAATGTGCTCCAACAATACCCAAGAATCTACCACCTTTGCAAACACCATCACTTAATCATGTGAAAAAAGGAAAAGCATCACAACAATTTTCAAGTTCAAAACTTTGAAAACGTTTCGGCGTGCTTATAACATACCATGTCTTCTCAAAAGTTAATGGAATAAAATGTACTTGTTTTATTCCACGTCTCAGTTTCTAGAAAGATGGATTTGGTATAATTAATGTGTTTAATACTATGAGCCTTCACTCACAAAGTGCTACAGTCCGCTTCATAAGTGCAGGAAGATGATATACGCGCATAAATACATATGTGTAGATATATATATATATATATATATATATATATATATATATATATATATATATATATATATATATATATATATATATATATATATATATACAAACATAAATGATCAGTTCTCACTTACAACATCTGAAATACAAAGTAGAGGGGAAACCAGTAAAAGAGGGTTTCTCCCATTAAAGTAAAAACTTAAAAGCTTTCAGCCACATAAGAGAGTAGCTGATGACGATGCATGAAGTTCCTATACCATACAATACAACTTTTACATTACCACAGTTTTAAGTACTATAGTCTTTACAGGTTCATATAGTGATTCTATTATGGCTGGAGAAAGCAACTAGCCAAGCCATCCACAACGTTCTCGCAATTCATAACTTGTGCACGCAACAAAGATGGCCTAAACTGCTAAACTATCCTCTTATTTACCTGCATAAATGCAAAACGCAAATAGCAGTTCAAAAATATGGTCAAATGTATATGGAATTGCATGTACATATTGAAAATGGATAAGGTCCTCATGACCTTCTCCTTTGGCCATTTTTCCTTATGATTTTCTATACTATGCAATTGTGGAAGAGGGTAGGATTCCTATTTACAAATTTTCACCAGAGATTTTCTAAATAAGAAGATATAACACAATCTTGTATATAACTCTGCACTCTGCCTATATCACAATGGAACATCAAAAGCTCACAGGATTTGCATAAATTATAATCCACACTAAATCTATTACCAAATCACATAATTAGAGTTTTTCATGACATTTATCACCTATGGAAGTAATTGTCTCCTTTGTATTTTCCTTTTTCTTTTTCCCCGCTCAATTGGAGAGTAGGATGAGGTAGTTCCATGTTTTTCTTCTAGTTTCTGATTCAGTCTAGGTTATTTCAAACCCTTCATAATCCTTTCGTAAACTTTCCAAGGCTACTTTAATTTCAAATAAACTACACAGAGTGAAATGTTCAAGGAAGTGAAAATTAATCAGATTTCTAGAGTACCATTTGGCAAAGGCTATAAGAAACTCGTATACCTTGCGGAGCATATTTCTTGGCAATGGCGATCTTAGTAATACAGACTTCCTGTGGATAGAAGTTACAAGACAGAAAATGAATAAAAAACTTGTGACTGACAACTAGAACAGTAGAGGCCAATCGTGAAATCAATACTAATATATATATTACCTTGCCACCAGTTTCCTCTTGAAGCACTTTCTGAATCATCTTCAACCCCATCTTTCTTGTACATCTAAATAAATAAATAAAAAAAAAAACATGTTAGGCTTTCCTAATAGTATGAAAAACAGTACCCATAAAATAAAATACAACATACACAAAACGTAACTAATTGCTCTTGGTTAAATATCTCAAATTTTCTTTAATTCTAAAGAGGGATCAGTTTAACAAGATAATCTAGTAACTCTTATTTCCCTTGCAAGATATTTACATTTGATTTGAGATAGCAAGACATGAATGTTTTCATACACACACATCTACTCTGGTCTTTTGGTTATACGCTTTGAAAATGTCTATATAATACAAACACTAGTAAGGGTAATCACCGAAGAGTTGAATTCAGAATCCTGTGAACTCTTAGGCCGAGAATATATGTCTTGGCCACCATAATGGATTGATGAGCTAAGCTGACATGGTTGAACTTTTTGTTCCTGATATATAGAACTCATATCCTTATGTGCTGTGTTCTGAGTTTCACCACCACTTTCCTTGCTGATGTGATCTGTATTCATAGCATAGAAAAATTGAAAAAAAAAATCCAATGATTCATCAGAAGCTTTTAAGCTATTGAAATATTGAAAAGATTACGTATGGTTTCATCCACATATGAAAATATCTTGGCTTACAGTTAAATTCTATTTGAAGCAGAGTATTTATAATAATTCTTAATACGATGTATTAGCTGGTTTTCAGAACTCGGGTAATTTGGTAAATAGAATGAATGACACACTACTAAGGATGCAATAAGCATATACTAAGACATAACAAATGAAAATTCTAAACAGGAAAAATAACAGAGCCAATAGATAATGTGATATTCTTTTAATATTACATTTTAAATCATTTCCAAAAATCTATAGAAAATTAACGAAACTTGAAAGGAGAGGGGCCAAACTAGACTATAATAACCGGGAATACCAATTTTTGAGCTCCACCACTCACTTGCAGTTTTCTCACTTGCTTCAGAACGCAGAGACTCTCTCCCCAACACCTGAATCATAACAAAATGATGATGATGGTGAAGTTATGTTGCATAACGGCACATCAAACTTTAAATCACAAACCATTATCCATAGCAGGACAACAAAGCCATTATAAAACACAACAAAATCGTTCAAGCATGAAATGCACATAAGCAAAAAATATTGAATTAAATTGAACTATTAAAAATCAAAGCAAACAAACATCTCACCTTAGACGGTGGAGAAAACATAGATTCAAAAATTCCAGTTGCAGAAGATTTATGGGACTGATTGGACCCAAAGAGCTCAGAAGTAAAAGAAGAAGAACCCATTTGCTTCCTTCCTTCCATTTTTCAAATAGCACCACCCTAATCTCTTCGTCACCCCTTCAACCAAGGTGAAAACTTCACGTAACTCCCAGAAAGAAACTTGTTATGAGAACAAGAAATAAGAAAAACAAAGGAACCCAATTGAGGTTTTTCCTTTTCCTCGGAAACAGACGGAGCGAACAAGGTAAGAGAAGGACACGTGAAAGGGTGGTGGCTAAAAGAGAGGAAAGGATGTAAGTGAAACGTTTGGTGACACCGATTTCTTTTATAAGGCGGAAAAGTAAGGTTCTGCGGTGAAAATTTTGGTACTTTAATGTAATTTTTGTGATTTTCTTCCTTTCTCTTTCTCATCAGAAAAACTCAGAGAGAACAGAGATGAGTGTCACTCTCCCTGTTTGATCACCTTCTAGAGACATTCATAGTGTCAAGAGACTCAACAGATGAACGCCACGTGGATAATTGGGTCCACCAGATGGAGCCCAAAAGCAAAATCCCAATCTTGTACTCTCCTTAGTGGATAATGACAGACCTACCCTTTTGCCCATTGTTTTCTGAAGAGGGACCTTCAGTTTTGACTTCTTTCTAAACCATTGTTTCCAAGTTCGAGGTCAATAAATATATAAATATTATTAATTTAATTTTTTCAAATTGTTTACGTAACTCCTAAGAGTTATCATTTAAGACTTTAATTAACTTTCTGTCCTTCTTATTTTATATGTATATTTTTAATATATTTCTTAACTATTATTATAATACAATTCCTTATAAGTTCATATTTTACGGTTTAATTTGAGATGATTTAGACGAGATGGAGGGGATTTGAAGAAAAATATTTTGTTGTTTATTTGAGTGGATTTGGAAGTTAGTGAGAAGAGATTTAGAAGTAAAATTGGTAAGAATTAGTGTAGAATTTGACTAAATATGAAAGATGAAGAAATAATTTAATGGATAAAAATTGAAGATTATTAAAATATTCTTAATAGTATTATATAAAATGATAAATATTAATATTATATATAATTGTAAAAGTTATTATAAAGAGATAAAGAAAATTAATTTTTAAAATTCCATAATTATTATTATTATTATTATTATTATTATTATTATTATTATTATTATTATTATTATTATTATTATTATTATTATTGAATCCATTTGAGACAAACATATTATACATTTAAGGGATATTATACATTTAAGTAGAGTCGTCAAAATGGGTCACAACCCACGAGTCAACCCGGCTCATCATGGGTCCGGGTCGGGTTGAGTTTGAAAAAATTGAATTAATTGAATTCTTTTTATGCGGGTCAGATTTCAACCCGGCTCATTTAAACCCGGCTCATGCAGGTTGAACCCGTGGTGGACCGGATTGGCCCACCAACCCAACTACCTAATTTTATTTTTTTAATTTATTATTTTATTTATGAAACCCTAAAAAATAAAATACTCTTTTCACGTGTATACTAAAAAAATAACCTCTTCTCTTACAAATCGTTCTCACGGAACTTGTTCTCTTCTTCATTTAAATTCTTCAAGGAGCGAGATTTTTTGTATGTTTTTTGTGTTTGTTTTTAGATGACATTTAGATTATATTGTACTTTTTATTATTATTTTGAATTGTCTTTAGTTTAACATTATTTTTTGGGAGTAAAATTTGTTTAAATTTGAATATAGAAAGTTTGTAATTTTTTTTATTTAAAAAAACTGTAATTAAAGGGGCTAGTGATTACTCACCAACCCATGGTGGGTCGAGTTGGGTTAAGATTTTTTCGACTCCTTAATAAATGAGCCGGGTTAGGTTGACTCACTAAGTGACCAACCCGTGATGAACAGAACAGAATCGAGCCGAGTTATCCGTTTTGACAGCTCTACATTTAATAGGTAAAATTGAGATTTGTTAACAATTCTCACAAATATGCGCAGAGAATGGAGAATTGAAAATTTCCTTTATCCCGCAAATCCGCTTTTTTTCATAAATATTTAAAAGTGAACATAAAATTATTTGAAATCCATGGTCGCAAATCAATAATAACAATAAATTACCTTAAAATGAAGACAACCTTGATAAATTTTAATCGTTGATAAAAAGGATGAAAGAACATTTTCAACTTTTAAGGATAAGAATTTTGAATTTTGAATTTTATAAGACATATTCTAATAATATGAAAGATCAATTATTTATTATTATTATTATTATTATTATTATTATTATTATTATATATATTATATATATATATATATATATATATATATATATGTATATATATATATATATAGGGGTTTGTTAACACGCGTATGCCTGTTTTTTAGTTGGTACGTTTTAACAATGTGTACCGGATTATAGTAGACAAAAGTACCCTCATTTATCATGGATTCAAGTTTTAAGGTCAAGGATATTTAAATAATTTTCATTCTCAAAACTAAAAAAAAAAAAAA
>NW_014543822.1:101586-105198 GCF_000741045.1 Vigna radiata var. radiata | reverse complement strand
TTATATATATATATATATATATATATATATATATATATATATATATGACTGTGTTACATATCTTACAAATTAATTCTACCGGATTGAGTTAAATTTAACAATTAATTTTTAATAAAGATATAATTTTTATATTAAAATATATCAAAATATAAAAATATTAGAATTATAATTTAGAATCTATTTTAACCAAATTTATTATTAATTGACATATTATTTTATCCATTTCAACCGATTCTGTGCAATTTAATTAGATCTAAAAACTAATTCTTAAACGAATTAATGAGAAATACAATTTTTTATATCAAGATATCAAAACATTAGTCTATTTGTTGTAAAAGTAACTAAATTGTGTTAATCTTAATTTTAACCTTTTAATTTATTTTAGATTAATAGTTAAAAAATATAACAGGTGTATTTAATTCTTTCATAAAATGTCATTAACATATATTGAGGAATGTCTCCCAAGCATTAAACTCATTTTTCTCCTCTTTCTTAATAAATATATATAGTTAATAATTATAATTATTCCAATATGAAAACAGTACTACAATCACTTTTTTTTTCTCTCTTCATTAATACATATTTAATAGTTATAATTAAAAATTTCTTATTAAAACATCCCACTCTAAAAAATCTTTTTTTAATGATAAGTCTTATTTTACTTAATAAAATATATATTGTAATCAGATATATTTAGGGGTACTTATTTATAACATTAGTATTGTAGCTGATATTATTTATAGTAATTAAATTCGAAAGTTTAATGCAATACTATAAGTTTATACAAAAAAATTATTAATATTTTTAATATTTATTTATGAATAATTTTAATGATTTAAATTTAATTTTTTAAATATTAATTAATTTTTTATATAAATAGTTTTATATATATTTATTAGAGCTGTCAAAATGGGTAACCCAGCTCGACCCGGCCCGGCCCACTACGGGTTGGTAACTTAGTGAGCCAGCCCAACCCGACTCATTTATTAGCGAACCAGACAAATTTGAACCTGGCTCGACCCACCACGGGTTGGTGGGTAAACGGGTTGGCTCACTAGTCCATTTATTTACAATTTTTTTAAATAAAAAAATTACAAACTTTCTATATTCAAATTTAAACAAATTTCACTCCCAAAAAATGATGTTAAATTGAAGACAATTCAAAATAATAATAAAAAGTACAATATAATCCAAATATCATCAAAAACAAACATAAATAACATACAAATAAGTTTCTTATATGCCATAAGTTTCATAAATAAAATAATAAATTCAAAAAATAAAATTAGGTAGGTGGGTTGGCGGGCCAACTCGGCCCACCACGGGTTCAACCCGCATGAGCCGGGTTTAAATGAGTCGGGTTGAAATCTGACCCGCATAAAAAAGATTCAATTTTTTCAAATCCAACCCGGCCCAAACCCGTGGTGAGCCGGGTTGGCTCGTGGATTGTGACCCATTTTGACGGCTCTAATATTTATAATATATTGAATAGAGAGTAGAATACATATTGAATATAAATTTAAATATGATTTCATTTAAAGTTGTTATATGTTCTATTATTTATTATACACCTGTTTATCAAAATTCATTGAAATTTTAAAGGATTAAAATTTATATTTTAATTTAATTTTAGATTATTAAAATATAAATAAAGATTGAAATCGCTATTATATCTTATAAACATATAACAATGTAATATATGTAATAACAAAAAACAAAATATTAAAGTTTATAGGTATTTTAAAATAATGAGATCAAATTAATTTAATGTTAAAAATTTAATAATATAAATATAATTTTATAAAAACGTTTGATTATCTAAAATATTTATCATTCTCTATAATTATTTTCTTTATACTTATTCTTCTTTCTCTCTAAGATGGTTAGTTCTTGAGTTATTTCTTTTCCGATTAGAAGGTGTCTAGATGATCATGGTAGTGAGGTCTATAATATTATCCGAGCAATTTTCTTTATAGAGTAAGATAATTTTTGCTCATTTTCCTTTGATTTACTGTTTAAAATACATGCAAGTGATCTTGTTGCATGTGTCATCTAGTCTCCTTTTCTAATTTCTTGTCGATCAGTGGTCCTAAGAACCTATCCTGATTATAAATTTATGATTTGTAGGTATCATTAGAGCTATTTGAGTTGAGGCAGAAGTTTTTGGATTAGTAGGACTGTTTAAGCTTTCCACCAGGTAAGGAATGTAAGACCCGCAAAAAATAAAAATATTTTCTATTTTATTTTATTTTTATATTTTGTGGTATTAAATATTTAATTATGGTATGTATTAGAGTGTAAAAAGTATTAAGAAAGTGAATAAAATTTAATTAATATTAGTTTTTATATTTAATTTTTGAAATTTACTTGAAATAAGGCTTAAGTAGTATTGTTTGCACTATATTATCAACAAAAGTGAAATGGTGTAGTGGTGAGTGCATGTGCATGTGCAAGAGTGCTAGAGACCATGGGTTCAATTTCTACCCAAGAAACTTCCTTAAAATGATGAGGGTAAGTTTAGATTTTTTTTTGGTACCTGTATGTAGGGTTGGTCACGTAGAGTATTTGTTCTTTTCTTCTTTTACTAGTTTGTATGATGTGCTTTTGCATGGGATTGGAGGGTTTGGTCTGTGAAAAATGAAACCCCTGCATGATATGTTTGGGTTGGTGTTAAAATGTCGACAAGTGTACCGAATCGTATCAAGTAATACAAAATGGTAAGACCAAGTATTGTTTCCCAAGAGACTCATGACACTAAACAGTCATGTAATTACTTAACTAATTAAGACTTTTAGAACAATATTTTGGGGTTTTTGAATGCAAAGTGCAGAAAAATAAATATGAATGCAATTTGATCAATTGAGGCTAAACAATAGAATGAATGGATGAAGTTGATAATATGAGATGATAATGTTATTGGGGTTTAGATTTTACCTAATCACTCTCATGCATAAACGAATTCTTCATCTTCATTAATGTTAATATCACTTTCTAAATTACGTAAAACCCGATGTCTCGGCGAAGAAAGCCTATCCTTAATTACTAGTTTACAATGTCGTGTCTCCCCAATAATTAATTCTGCATTACATACACACAGAAGCTTAAGATAACCAAGCGTTCTATCCCTATGTCTAGGCAATAGTTCCCTCTCGAGAAATTCCCCAGATCTAGATTCCTCTGTATGTGTCCATATCACAAAAACCAATAATCATGCTATGAATAAGTTAAACATAACAATGCATAGAGAATAGAGGAAAAACCCTAACAATTAATGAAAGAAGCATATAATAATAAGAATAATTAATTCAAATACAAGAGAGTTTAGAGGTTACATCTTCCCCAATAAAAAATGAGATTAGTTCTCCATCATCATGAAGAAACTAGGTGTACAATGGAATGGAATGAAGATAAAGCCCTAGAAAGAGAAGAGGAGAGTTATCACATCCCCAAATCTGCCCCTAAGGAGGTGAAAAACATGTTTCTGTGTGATGGGTTGTCGCAACCCATACAAACTTGATTGCATATGAGAAATGTAGTATAGCTAGGGAATGACCCCTAGGTCGTCTCCCAAAGACCAATTTTGCGGTTCGAGAATCGAGTCTAACACGAAGC
>NW_014543822.1:69811-99761 GCF_000741045.1 Vigna radiata var. radiata | reverse complement strand
AATTAAAATCTAAATGACTGAATGTTGAGCCTTTGAATGTGTCACGCCATGCCCCAATGTTCCAGATGATGTTTCCACAACTTCCCTGCAACCAGAAATGCATTTTATCAGCTCAGAAAATCCAAATTAGCACAATTATGAATTTCCGACCAAATTAAGCAGAATTCAGAAAACGGGGAAATAATAGACAATTAAACACAATTCCCTGGTTTATTTAAGTGCAATAAACTAAATATAATTCAAGAAATAACGACTCATCACTGTGCTCAAGCCATCAAGAGATACAATCCCCAGGACGTCCAAGTCCTTGAATAGATTAGAAAAATAACAGAAAACGGGTCCAAGTCCAACACATTGGCGCTCGGTGCCCCAACTTAGGATAGTCGGGCGCTGATCCGAAAGAACTAGCCCCTCAGAGGGCATCCAAGAGTGGAACGACAAAGAAAGCTGGCGCTCAGCGCCCTTAATGGGGCACCCCAGCGCTCTACGACATGTTCTTCTAGCGCTTAGTGCCCCTAGACTGGCGCTCAGCCTCCTATAAGTGGTAACACTTCCCTAAACCATCAAGGACCCTTCCTCTTCGCATTTTCAAACCTTAAAAATCCCTATCTGTCAAAAGTGCAGAATTGGTGCTCAACTACACTCTAGTTGCACCCTAGCGGCTGAAAGCTGAGACAAATGGCGCTCAATTGCAACCTAGTTGCAACTCAACGAAAAGCCGAGAAGAATGGTGCTCAACTGCAGGCCAACTACACCTCAACGATAGAAAGCCGAGATGAATGGCGCTCAACTGCAGCCTAGCTGCACCCGAGCGCCAACATTTCAAAACTCTTCTTCTTTGGTTGTTTTGCTTACTCTTGTGATTGTTTAAGCTCTTTAGATTGCTGGAGGTTCTTCCATAATACAAAATTAGCTATAAAAGAAATGGATCAGGGATGATATTAATTAAATGTAGCCCAAAGGATTATTTATGAAAGTAAGATAAAAGATGAGATTTTCTCTTCCTTTTAGTGGAAGAGAATGATGAATGAGTGTTTGAATGATTGATAGTTAAAATAGGAAAAAAAAGGTGGAAAAATGAGAAAGATTGGGAATAGTTAGTAATTCTAAAGAATTAGAAAAGTATGGACCCGTGTGGGGCCATCTTAGTGAGAGAGTCATTTTATTTTACAGGAGTGTAAACTTATTAAGTTCATGATTGAGTACAATTATTTAGTTTGTTGGTGTTGTATACGTAAACTATGTTATTGGTTGTAATTTCGTTAGACGTGTGAGCATTTCAATACGATTATATCTTTGAGTCTCACATGAGACAGAGATTCAAGTGTCACATTTCCTTATGTGCGAGGAAATAAATGGGTGGATGTGTTGCCCAATGACTTTGGCTTGTGTTGAGTATGGTGCACTGATGTGCTTAATATCAATGTTTTTACTCGTTAGTCCTTGAGAAGTTAGGGAAAATAGGTCTGAAGTTGCGATGGAAGACGAATCGAATCACTTGTTATTGAGAACAAGTTGTGATGACAAAATGCAAGGAAACGATTGGTCCATCAAAGGACAATCGACTGTTATTGAGAACAGGTTATGACGACCAAAATACAAGAAAACGACATTGGTTTATGAAAGGTATGATTGTGATGTTATGGATTGTTATAGTCTGTGTATAATGTATTTATGTTGTATTGTATAATATGATATTTTTGGTTGCTTACCCTTGCATGTTGTGGTTATGGGTCCACCTATAATGATCGTACTTATACGAGAGTAAATGATATTACATATAATGTTGGATTGGAGTAGCTCGATGAGAGAGATGAGGAATAAAACTTGTTGGGGTTTTTATGTTGTTAATTTTTTTTATTCAAGTGTGTTTGATTTTGGTATTTTAAAGAACAAGTGATATTTGGTTTGTTGTAATGTATGGATATAAGATATGTGTATGGTTTTGCTTCTGCGATGTTATTTAAAAAAAATACAATTGACGAGAACTTGTTATACATTTTGTACATTATTCATTTATATGTTGCATCCTATTAAGGGCGTTATAAGGGAAGCTACTAATTTCTTTAATTTTATGTTAATAAGTATGTAATTACGTTTGATAGAGTGTGAGATGTATACTTGTTGAATATATTACAATCTGAGTGAAGTGTTAATCTTCATAAGTGAATAATTTCTTATTGATGATTATTGTGGTGTATGCTTGTGAAATGATGCTTGATTGAATATGTAATGTTGTTGTTTTGGAGTTATATGAGGTATAATCTATTATAGATTTGATAATAATGAAGAGAAAGTGTTGCTGGGCTGGTTTTTAGTCTAAATTAAGGCTTTGGTAGGTGAATTTCTTAAAAAGAGATTTTGGAACTAAAATTGATGTTGTGGAGTTGTTTTTAGATCATTTTAAACTTGTTTAGAACTTCAAATAATCATATATTTGATGTTGAGTTCATAAATAGTTAATAGGTTGAGTTTAGGTTGCTTTTGGTACATTTTAAGGGTTTTAATAGGTGAAAATCTAAAAGAGTAAGTCTGAGTTACAAATGAAGGTTTCAGGTTTGTTTTTGAGTCAATTGTGACTTGTTTAGACTCTTAGTTTACAAATTTCTGGCTTATATTGTAGAATTGGTTATAGGTATTTTTGAGTAGTTGAGTTGATCTAGTGCCTCTTGTTTCTGACCAAATGAGTAAAGTAGTAGTCAATTTCATCCATAAACATGTTTCTGCATCAATCCTAGTGGCAAGGAAGTCAATTTGGCCATTTGTATAGGTTCAACGTGCATCTAAATCAGTACAGCGAGTTGTTGCCATCTAGTATGTTGTTAAGCGGTCCTATGTGATGCTTAACGCTGTCAAACCCGAGAGCCACTGGGCTCTAGGACTCTAAGCGCCACTCTAAGTGCTAAGCACCACGAAGTCAGTGAGCTCTCTGATTTTTTGGTGTTGAGCGGTGTATTTGGGCATTGAGCGCCACTTGTCTATTATAGGTATAACATTGAGCGCCAAGGTTCTAGCGTTGGGTGCCTAGTTTACCGTGTGAGTTTTTTCCTTCCTTTCTTTTATTTCTTAGGGATGAGATATATATTGATACTTTAAACTTTTTTTGATAATATATATTGAATATTATGATGGTTTATGCATGGGGTTATGTATGTATTAAAGTATGGTTTGAAAAGAGTTTCTAAAGTGAAATTCTTGATGGTTGTTTCAAGTAGTATATGAATTATTGTAGGAGCTTAGTCTTGGGGGTTATATTGACACTCTAATGGTCATCCATTCTTAAGTAGAGATGGGTGAGGCATGTGGTGAGAGTAGTAGGAGGTCCTAATTTAGGGGCTTTACCTTGGTCTAAGGCTATTTAACTAACTAACCTTGTGTGATAGCTTGGGGTAGGTCAGTTATTTCACCATCACAAGTGCACAACTCGTCATAGTTTGACAATAACGCATGTATCCGAGTGTTTGAGTCTAGATGTCTGATATGTTTAGGTGTTATGCTTAGTTTGAAATAAAAATATTATATTCTACTTTCTGAATTTCATGTTTTATTTTTTTGATATTAGCTTACCCTTGTTGTGTTTGTTTGGTTGCGTTTGTTGTATAATTTGAATGATCACCTGATGAGTATGAGCATAAGAAGTATGAGCATAAGAAGATAATCTATGAGTGAAGCAAGCCCTAGGCGACGAGTGTGTGGATATTTAGTTTGTGTAGTATAATTAGTGTTTTTTTTTTTTTGAAATTGTAATAACCTATTTGTAAATAAGTAGATAGTTTTATATTAGAGTTATATATATATATATATATATATTTCAATTATAGTTATGTTTTGGATTGTTGTAAAAATATTTTTATATAGTTTCTTTTTACTTAGTTAACTATTCTAGTTTATTGAATGTGTGATATTTTTTATTAGTGTTTAGACTATTGAAATGACATATTACATAAACATATTTAATTAAATATTATAATTAAATTAAAAATAATTACAATGTAAAAATATCTAATTAAAAATGAATATATATTTTTTAAAATAAAAGTAAAATCTTAAATAAAAATAACTTTTTGATCTAAAAATAAAGAGAAAACACATTTCTCGTTATTTTCTTATTGAGAATTAAGTGTGTCACATTAAATTAAAATCAAGTGGAAAGTTAAGGTTAGTCACTTGTAAATTAAACTAGGTGAACCTTCTTTGGTGTTCTTTAGATTTCTACGTTTTTTTTAAATATGTAAATTAAACTATTTATTTTAATAAATAAACTCAGTTGGAAGCTATTATCACAAGTCAGAGGCTTCCTAACTGTTTCGGATGAAGGACTCAAGACCGAACACAACCCAAACTGTTTTGGTGAAGCATTTCGGAAAATCTCACTCCTACACCTGATCGGTTGCGACCTGCACGTTAGCACTCCGATGCTCAAGTCAGCAAAGTCACAATAAGCTCAAGGTAAAAGTGATTAGATCAAAAGTAAGTGTACCTGGTTAAGGTTTCTATATTTATAGGCATCCAGCTCAGTAAATGGACATTAACAACCTATAACCACTGATCTATAATCCCGCAAGATTCGCCCACTAATTATAATCGTTGCTAACGTGCCCGGGAGGTTCGCCCCACCAATTCAATGACACCTTTACATCATCCTCACATTCCCTCTTCGTTCAACCGGCCAACCTACCAACCATGCCGATCAACTCCCCAGACTCACCGATCAGTTCCTATTATTCTTAGCAACTCATCTTCTGCTTACATTCACTCGACACCACCCTCTTACACTACATAAGCCCCCCAAGCCCCGAGCGTTGACATAAGCGAAGGGGTTTAAGGGATTCTCAACGAGGGTGGTAACTGGAGAGTCACAACTTGATGGCCTCAAGATCAGCCTAGTATGAAGGGCACAAATCGATTCGCCTGTCATTCAATATGGAATTTGAAAAGACATTTGTTTTCCGCCCTTAGATCCCCTAGCTATAGACAATTGCGATCAACCCATGAAACCGTTTTTCACGGCTATAAATAGGTGGAGGGCCCCTTCTCATTTGCAATACTTGCTACCTTCCAAATCTTCAAATCGATCCTCTTCTTCCGCAACCCGATCATCTATTTCGAGGTAATGTCTCCTTCTTCCCATTCATCCAATGAGTCTAAGGACGAGGGTCGGGGGTACACTGACAATGCGGCAGTGTTGTCGTCATCGTCCGGTTTATCATCTGCAACCTCATCCCGTTCTTCCGGTTTTGAGGTATAATTTAACTATGATAACTCTCGTGTCTGGACCTCCATCGTTCCTCCTTCGATAGTGCAGGGGTATGAATGGGCCCCTCACGAGGTTAAGAATTACCTCCCTTATTTTGTCTCTACTGCTTCCATAAGACATTTGTTAGAAATGGTAGATATTCTAGCTAACCTTAGGGATGTCGATGATTATACTTTTGTGTTGTGCCATTCGAATGAACGGGCCTGTCATGGACGGGAAGGTGATGAAGGTTGAAAAACAGTCATTTTCATATGTCAATTTGGACCAAATTACACCCTTTACTACTCTGAATGAACTTAGAATCAAGCAAAACTCAATAAATGAGTCTGAAGAGAGTCAAAAGCTGTTTTTAGCAATTTTATGCTTGTTTTGCATTGTTTTGTAGCTAATTTGAGAAAANTAANGAATGGAGTTAAAGATACAGGTCGTTGACTCAAGAAAAGAACATAAAAATGAAGATTTGAAGAGTCGACGCACCGCCCGACGGCACACTTAAACCGCCGGGCGGTCCAGGACGAGGAGTAGGCATGGCGACTGACGCTGGGCGGTTTTGGGAAATCGTCGGGCGGTAGCGATTGCCGTCGGGCGGTAGTGCAATTTATGGGAAACTGTCGGGCGGCACACTTAAACCGCCCGGCGGTGGCTCGCTGGACTTGGGCCCGTTTTCTGATGCGCTTCTCACCTATATATACCCCTATTGCGAGTTCAGAATCATTCTTTTGACAGGGGAGAATGGCCAGACCTAATTTTGCTCTCTGGAGAGGATCTCTTGGATGCTTAGGCTCCTTTTCATCTTTCCTAGGGTTTGCTTTTCCATTCTTCTACCATTTTTCATCTAGTTTCACCATGTCCATGGTGAACTAAACCCTATTGTTGTTGGGGGAAACAATGTAATCTTTTGATGCTCTCTTTTATTGAAACTCTTGATTATTTATATGGTCTCCATATGTTTTGATTGATTATTGTTGGGTTATCATCTGTGCTTAAGGCCTTTATCGTTTAACTCATTCGGTAACTGATGTTTGTCTTTATTGATATGGGGACGTACAATAATGACACGAACTGGTGAGTAATTTCTTGATTTTGCAATACCACCTAGGGATAGGGGTAGGACGATAAATTGCGCTAACTTCTGTTTATAATGCGGTATTAATTACTAGGGGAGGCTAGGGATAGCAAGCCAGTAGTTAATATTAGGCCCTTTTCGCCGAGGGATCGGGTTAAGGGAAGGCTAAGAAAGTCGCATAACAATTGAATCAATCAAACTAATATTCAAGGGTAGTATGTAAGAGAGAGCGGAATAGATGAAATTGTAAACCCCCAACAACATCCATTCATCCATTTTTTTCTTTTGTCAATTGAATCAACTTTATTTTGCATGTTAATATTTTTGTTCTCAAATCCAATTTATTAATTTTAATTTTCAAGTCTTATTATTTTAATTCACGTGAATGAGAAAGCCTTTCGAGTCTCTTGGGAAAACGATACTTGGTCTTACCATTTATATTACTTGTACGATTTAGTACGCTTGCCAATTTGTCAACAGAAGGGTATGAGGCAGATTTCTTCTATGTGTATATAACTTTGTTCTGTGACCTAGGAATCAGACTCCCCTTTTCCGAATTCCAAATGGGTGTGTTGAGGGAGTTGAATATTTGTCCAGCTTAGTTGCACCCAAAAGGGTGGGCCTTTATGCAAGCCTTTAGTGTGCTTTGCACGGGCTTAATTCTAACTCCGACTCCTGTTTCATTTCTTTATTTCTTTCGTGCTCTTCCTAATAGTAACCGGTCTTGGGTATCATTAATTTCTATGAAAGATAAGCAATTATTTACTTCTTTCAACTCCTCTTATAAAGACTTCAAAACAAATTTTTGTAAAATAGCCATACGAGAGCCCGGTCGGCCAAAGTATTTTTTCGATGACGGCCGTCCAAAATTCCCATTCTATTGGACCAAACACCCGAAGAGGGTGGATTCATGAACTAAAACAGAAATGACCGAGGATGAGACACTATATGCGATTTGCCAAATCGATCTACTACCTCGGAAGACCCTGTGCCGCAAACTCATTGATCTGCTCGGGAAAGACACTATATGCGCTAGAGTGTTTGGTAAGTTTTTTTTTCTTTTTCTTAGTTGTCGATCGGTGAATATTAACGTGTCTAAATTTGGTTCTTTCTTTCAGATCTCTTTGGAGGAATGGAACAACAAGAATCATTTGCTCGCTTGATGGCCCGCAAAAAGAAATTGGCAAAGGCCGGAGAAGGCACATCTTCTTCCGCTCCACCAACAGGATCTACCGCTACTGTTCCCCCCAATCGACGAATGCTATCTTGAAACCTACCGACACTCCAGAGATTGCTACTAATGTGAAACCCAACGATCTAGAGGTCACAAAGGGCAAGACAAAAAGAAAAGGCCAAGAAAAAACTCCATCCCCGCCTAAGAGGCGAAAAACAAGTGGCCCTCTACTCACCGAACCATTGGACCAGAACGTTCACGTAGCTGATCGTTTATAGTTCAACCTGACTACTGACGAGAGGAAATCTTTTAAGGCATGACGCCCAGTGAATCATTGAACATGGCCTATGAGCTGATCGCACGGGCCAATGTTTGTCTGAATTACACTGCCGGAACCACTAAACCCCTGCTAGTGTTCGAACTAGAAGCCACCACAAAAAGTTTAGAAGATGTGAAGAAAGAAAATATTGCGCTCGCCTTGCGTATAAAAGAAATTACCAAAGCTGTAGAGGACGATTGGGAAAAACGGACAATATGTTGAAGGAATCTCAGAAGGAAGTGGCATCACTGAAGTCATCGGTTGATACGCTACAGCTAGATCTTCAGAAAGCTACTTCCAAGTACAATGAGCTGATGAAAGATAAGAACGCCGTGCTTACCGAACGAGACAGCTTAGCAGCTGACAAAACCTCGCTGAAGGATAAGGTGTGCCAAGAGCGTGAGCTTGGATTTAACCAAGGGATCACGCAGTGCCATTACTTTTTCAAAACCCCCTTGGAGCATCCTCACTTTGACATCATGAAAGTATAAATGAACCTCGAGCTTGTAGATCTTTCCAATCAAATTGTGTCGACTCCTGAAGAAGTGGCTTTGATACCGACCGCCCCCAAAGATGCTCCTGTTAACGCTCCCACCGATCTTACTTTCAACACCTAGGCGGATAAGCATAGGATTGATAGTATAACTATATTCTGTGAACAATTATTTTCGTTTGACTTCATTACCGCTGGACTATAATATTTGGAATACTGTATGAACATTTATTTCTACTTTTATTTCATACTTGCTCGAGTGTACTGATTAATCTCGATTACGTAAATAAACTTCACAATCGGAAGTCAATGATCTTACCACCCGATCAGGAGTCAATCCGATCAGAAGTCAATTTTCTGACTTCATCTATCCTCCCTTCGTACCATCCTATCAGGAATCAATTTTCTGACTTCCTGAGATAACTCCATATATCATAAGTCAATTTTCTAACTTCATCTATCCTCCCTTCCGACCACCCGGTCCGGAGTCACTTTTCTGACTTCATGAGATAACTCCATAGATTCGAAGTTAATTTTCTGACTTCATCTATCCTCCCTTCATACCACCCGATCAGGAATCAATTTTCTGACTTCTTGAGATAACTCCACTGATGCGAAGTCAATTTTCTGACTCCATCTATCCTCCCTTCATACCACCCGATCAGGAATCAATTTTCTGACTTCCTAAGATAACTCTACCGATGCAAAGTCAATTTTCTGACTCCATCTATCCTCCCTTCCGACCACCCGATCAGGAATCAATTTTCTGACTTCCTGAGATAACTCCACCGATCAGAAGTCAATTCTCTGACTTCTTAAGGTTGGATCTTAACCAAAATCTGCTCACAGCACAAAAATAAGAGAATACTTTGATATTATTGGAATCAAGCAAATTACATCGTTTAACTAAAGTAAAATTTTAAATGTGTAGTGTTCCATGTGTTCGGTACAACTTCACCGGTCAGGAGGGCTAATCGATATGCGCCATTACCCAAGTCTTCCCTTACCCTAAACAGTCTTTCCCAATTTGCCGCAAGTTTCCCTTCGGTTACCTTCTTCCTCGCATCAGCCATTTTTCTCCACACCAAATCTCCTTCAGTGAACTGCCTATGCTGTACCTTCGTATTATATCTTCTGGCCACCAATATTTTATAGGCCTCGTTCCTTACTGCAACAATAGTTCTTCTTTCTTCCAACACGTCCAAATTAGCTCTCAACTATTCATCATTTGCATCCATGTCATTCAACAATTGTCGAACAGTGGGTTCCCGAACTTCAATTGGGAGCATAGCATCACTCCCGTAAGTCAAGTTGAAAGGCGATTCTCCCGTAAGTCGAGTTCATCCACCTAACCTCCTTTCGCCTCACCCAACCTTTTCTTCAATTCTTGGATAATTATCTTGTTGGCAGCTTCAGCTTGACCGTTTGTCTGCGGATGTTCAACCGAACTCGTGATCGGGGTGATTCCCAACCCCTTGTAGAAGGCCACTAACTTCTTGTCTATGAACTGTAGGCCATTGTCAGTCACAATGGTTTTTGGTAAACCGAACCTGCACACCAACTTCTAAACAAATTGTTCAACCTGAGCTGCTGATATTCTAGCCAACGGTTCAGCTTCCACCCACTTGGTGAAATAATCTACCGCTACTAAGAGGAATTTCTTCTGCCCCCTGGCGATCGGAAAGGGCCCCACAATATCCATTTCCCGTTGAGCAAACAACCAAGGGGAAACGATGTGCTGCAACTTTGTTGCTGGGGCATGGAAAACGTTGCCATGCTTTTGGCAAGCCATGCACTTTTGTGTGAAGGTCATATAGTCTTTCTCCATTGTGGGTCAGAAGAATCCTACCCTCAACACCCGAGCCTTCAACGCCCGGCCGCCAGTATGTCTTCCACAGATTCCTTCATGGAACTCCCGCATCACGTAACTCGCCTCGTCTGCCGATAAACATTTCATGAGAGGCGTGATGTATCCCCTTCGGTATAACTCATCTCTGATAATGCAATATCTTGCGACTTGCTTTGCTTCATCAGCCCGAAGATTCTTACCCCCATCCTCTTCCTTTATTAAACGTATGATCTCAATTTGCCAATCTTGTCGTTCGGTTGTAATACTGAGACAACTAATTGTTGGTCTGTGGAGAACTTGTCTGATAATAGTAATTAAATGGCCTTTTCTTTTCCACTAGCCAACTTGGATAACATATCAACCCTTGTATTTTCTGCTATAGGGACATGTTTTATATTTACCGTTCCAAATCGTGTTTCCAAATTCTTGGCCTTGTGGTAATACTGCAACAGTTGATCATCCTTAACTTGAAACCCCCTGTTCATATGGCCGACAACTACTTGAGAATTTGTTAGGCATTCCAGATCATTGACTCCCATGTCGCCGGCCAGTTCCATCCCTGCTATCAACGCCTCATACTCAGCCTAATTATTACTAACCTGAAATTTGAAAATTATGGACTGTTCAACAATCAATTTGTCCGGCCCTTCAAGCAATATTTCGCCCCCTCCTCCATTCTTGCATGACGACCCATCAACGAATAGCGTGCATCCTCTCTCTTCTCTCTCCTCCCCTAGTAATTCCACTGCAAAGTCTGCCAAGTGTTGCCCCTTAACCGACCCCCTTGGTTCGTAATGTAAACCAAATTTTGACAACTCTAGTGACCATAAAATCATTCTTCCAGCCAAGTTTGGTTTTCGCAAGATCTTTGCGATCGGGTAATCAGTCCTCACCACTATTTGATGTCCCTGAAAATATGGTCGAAGTCGTCGAGCGACATACAACAATGATAAAGCCACTTTCTCCAACCGTTGGTACCGAACCTCTGCCTCCTTTAAGCTTCTACTGACAAAATAAACAAGTTTAAATTGTGGCTTTTCCTGAACTAGTGCAAATGCTTATGGCATCGTCCGTGACAGGCAGGAAAACTTGTAAGTCATATACAGGTTCTGGTTGGCCCATCACAGGTGGCTGTGTCAAAATCCCTTTAACCAAACCGAACGCTCCTTCACACTCCTCGTTCCACCTTCCTTGGGAACTCTTCTTCATAACCTGCAGAATAGGTTTTATTCGTTCGGCCATTTTTGGTATGGACCGAGACAACAATGTTAATCGCCCCACCAGTCTTTGTACCTCCTTCAAATTTGTAGGGCTGCGCATTTCCAAAATGGCCTTGCATTTATCAGGATTAACCTCTATTCCCCGAGCAGTCAACATGAATCCCAAGAACTTTCCTGCATGAACTCCTAACGTGCATTTAGCTGGATTCAACCGCATCCCGTACATCCTTAACTGCCCAAATACTTCCTCTAAATCTTTAATATGTTCTTCGACCGATCTACTCCGAATCACCATATCGTCCACATAAACTTCCATGCATCTTCCTATCTGGTTGGAAAAAACCTTGTCCATCAGCTGTTGATATGTGGGCCCTGCATTTTTAAGACCGAACGACATCACGTTATAACAGTACGTGGATCGTTCTGTGATGAAAGCGGTTTTTTCGCTATTTGGATGGTACATAGGGATTTGGTTATATCCCGAGTATGCGTCCAAAAAGCTAAGAATCTCATAGCCCGAAACACCATCTACTAATCCATCAATACTTGGAAGTGGGTACGTATCTTTGGGGCATGCTTTGTTTAGGTCAGTGAAGTCCGTACACATCCTCCATTTGTCGTTAGACTTTTTAACGATTACTACGTTAGCCAACCAAGTTGTATATTTTACTTCCCGTATGAACCCCGATTCCAATAATTTTCGCACCTCCTCATGCACTGCCTCCCTCTTTTCTAACCCCAATCTCCTTTTCTTTTGTGCGACCGGTCGAGCATCTTTGAACAAAGATAACTTATGACACATGACATCTAGATGTATCCCTAGCATATCAGCTGTTGTCCAGGCGAATAAATCCTTATTACTAGTTAGCACCCATCCGATCTCCTACGCTTGGTTCTGCTTTAAACTTCGTCCAATTGCTGTAACCTGGTTGTCGCTGCTTCCCAACCCGAACGGTTGCGTATCCCTTATCGGTTCCATCCAATCTTTAGTATTTACCCTTGGATCTAACTCTGTCAGCGCCACCACCGATTGCTCTTTTGCTTGTCCGAAACTCCGAGGTTTTACCTTTAACCCTGCAGCGTAACATTCCCTTGCCATCTTTTGGTTTGCTCGAATGGTACATACTCTCCCATCATCAGACAGGTACTTCAAGATTAAGTGAGGGGTAGAAACAATTGCGCCAAAAGCATTCAAACACGGACGTCCTAACAAAACATTATACAATGTTTCTGCTTCGACTAAAAGGAAACGAACCTTCAATTCTTTTGCAGCTTTCTCCAACCTCAAGTTGACCTGTAGATCCACATAGCCTTTGGTTTTCTCCCGCAAATCCTACAATTTGTTCATGAAAAGACATAACAGCCTCCTCCGGAATATCCATTTGCTTGAACGTTTTCAAATACAAGATATTGGCTGAACTTCCCTGATCGACCATGATTTTACCCACCTGGTACCGAGCGACCATTGTTGTGATCACCATAGGATCGTCTTGATCAGGATTTGGGGCATGGAAATCTGCATCAAAGAATGTGATAACGGGCATCGACTTCTTCACCACCTCCACTCGGTTGACATGATGCAAATTCCTTAAATGTCGTTTACGAGCCGAAACAATTGATCCCCCACCGGTAAACCCTCTAGAGATGGTATTGATCACCCCTCTCATCGTTCGATCCCTACTCCTACTTCTGCTGTTCTGACCGTCCCACTTATTATTTGGCCTCCGTTCATGCATATAGTCCCTTGCAGTACTCCCCCCACTACTCGAAAGTCCTCCTCTTTGCACAAACTGCCTCAAATGTCCTTCTTGAAATAAACTTTCCAACTTGTCCTTAAGAGTTGTACAATCTTCAGTCGTATGCCCCCTATTCTGATGATAGCGACAATATTTGCTTTCATCAGCTCCCAACGGTGTTGGTGTTTTAACAACTGTCAACAAGTCGGTTCTCAAAGCCTCCTCCATTACTCTAGCTCGCGGAGTGTTTAATGGCGTATGATGTATGTACTTAGGGGTCCTAAACCGATCATCCCCCCTCTGCCCACTTCCTCCATCGACCCTCCTGAACATCCTTCTGTCACCCCTTCGATCTCTCCCCATTTTATTCATAGGCTCCATTTCCTCTCTTCCCCTTTAATAAGCCATTCCTTCTTCAACCCGGATAAAACTCACTAGCCGATTCTGTAATTCCTCCATTGTTTGGTGCTCTTCTGCGTAAAGATAATCCACGAACGGCCATGGTCTTAGAGCAGTCGTCAAGGCACTTACTACCATCCTTTGATCAGTGTTTCTAACCTGTCGTGCTGTTCGATTGAACCGATCCATAAACAACTTAAGAGATTCCTCCTTTCACTGCTTCATCCTTACCAACGTTGTGTATGTCAAGCCTGGAACTCTATTCGATGTGTACTGCTGACTGAATAGCTGCCTTAGCATGGCAAAGTTATTTATTGTCCTAGGTTGTAATGAGTGGAACCAGTCCAACGCCTCCTCCTTCAATGAAAGTGAAAAAACCCTACACCACACCAACTCATCCGACGAATACATTGCCATGACATCAACAAAAGAACGAAGGTGCTTGATCGGGTCCGTCGAGCCTCCATACATCTCCATTGAAGGTAACATCTTGTTTTCTGGTATAACAGCTTTCATAACGCGTGCCGTGAAGGGATGAAGCCCTTCAGCTTGATCGTCGAACGAAGGATTTTGCCCCCTTAATTCATCTTGCTGCTCCTCTTCGTGACCGTTCAGGCCACTCCAATTTGTGCCTCCACCACGTCCCCCCGATCTCCATTTTGCCCATTTCCTCCATCACATTCATTCCCTCCGCCACGCCCATTCCGTCCGCCACGTCCATTTCCTCCGCCATGCCCATTCCCTCCGCCACGTCCATTCCCTCCGCCATGTCCATTTCTGCCTCCGTCCAACCTGTTTTCCCCTCTCCCTCTTCCACTCCTTCTTCCCCCTATCTCACTAACTTCAACATGGATTACCCCTCTCGTCCCATTTCCTTGCCTCCCTGGATTACCTTCTTCCCCGTTGTCAGAATGAATTGTTCCACATTCACCGATTGGGCCGACTGCCCGATCATTCCATTACCACGTTCAGCTCTCATTGTCGCCATCTCAGCTCTCATCTCCTGCATTTGCCGTTGCATTTCCTACATCAACTGCAACTGAAGGTCTCCCGCCATTATGGTCGTGTTTGGGTTGTATACGAAATCTCGGGCCCCACAGTGGGCGCCAAAATGTTTCGGATGAAGGACTGAAGACCGAACACAATCCAAACTGTTTTGGTGAAGCACCTCGAAAAATCTCACTCCTACACCTGATCGGTTGCGACCTACACGTTAGCACTTCGATGCTCAAGTCAGCAAAGTCACAATAAGCTCAAGGTAAAAGTGATTAGATCAAAAGTAAGTGTATGTTAATGGATTGGCAAGCGTACCAAATCATTCAAGTAATATAATTGGAGTAACCCAATATCATTCTTCCCAAGAGACTCGAAAGGCTTTCTCGTTCACGTGAATTAAAATAATAAGACTTGAAAATAAAAATAATTAATGTGATTTGAGAACAAAAATATTAACATGCAAAAGAGATTGATTCAATTGACAAAGGAAAACAATGGATGAATGAAGTTGTTGGGGGTTTACAATTTCATCATTATCCGCTCTCTCTTATCTACTCCTCTTGAATTATTAGTTTGATTAATTAATTGTCATGCAACTTTCTTAGCCTACCCTTAACCCGATCCCTCGACGAAAAGAGCCTAATATTAACTACTGGCTTTCTATCCCTAGCCTCCCCTAGCAATTAATACAGCATTATAGAGCAGAAGTTAAACGCAATTGATCGTCCTACCCCTATCCCTAGGTGGTGTTGCAAAATCAAGGAATTACTCACCAGTTCATGACATTATTGTACGTCCTCGTATCAATAAAGACAAACAACAGTTATCGAATGAGTTAAACGATAAAGGCCTTAAGCATAGATGAGAACCCAACAATTAACAATCAAAACATATGGAGACCATATAAATAATCAAGAGTTTCAATAAAAGAGAGTATCAAAAGATTGCATTGTTTCCCCAACAATAATAGGGTTTAGTTCACCTTTTTCATGGTGAAACTAGATGAAAAATGGAAGAAGAATGGAAAAGAAAACCCTAGAAAAGATGAAAAGGAGCCTAAGCATCCAAGAGATCCTCTCTAGAGAGCAAAATTAGGTCTGGCCGTCCTCCCCTGTCAAAAGAATGACTCTGAACCCGAAATAGGGGTATTTAAAGGTGAGGACGCAGCAGAAAACAGGCCCAAGCCCAGCGGACCACTGCCCGGCAGAATAAGTGTGTCGCCCGGCGGTTTCCCATAAACCTCCAAACCGCCCCGCGGCAAGGGTCACCGCCCGACGGTTTTGAGCCCCAACGCCAGTGTTTACTCCTCGCCCTGGACCGCCCAGCGGTGTAAGTTGCCACCAGGCGGTGCGTCGACTCTTCAAATCTTCAATTTTCTTCTTTTTTTTCTTGAGTCTACGACCTTTATCTTCATCTCCATTCTTCATTTCCTCAAAATAGCTACAAAACAATGCAAAACAAGCATAATATCACTAAAAACAGCTTTTGACTCTCTACAGACTCATTTATTGAGTTTTGCTTGATTCTAAGCTCATTCTAAGTAGTAAAGGGTGTAATTAGGTCTAAAATGACATATGAAAATAACTGTTTTTCAACCTTCATCAGTGTACCTGGTTAACGTTTCTATATTTATAGGCATCCAACTCAGTAAATGGACATTAACTACCGATGATCGCTGATCCATAATCCAAAAAAATTCGCCCACTAATTATAATCGTTGCTGACGTGGCCGCGAGGTTCGTCCCACCAATCCAATGACACCATTACATCATCCTCACATTCCCTCTTCGTTCAACTGGCCAGCCTACCAACCATGCCGATCAACTCTCCAGACTCCCCGATCGGTTCCTATTATTCTTAGCAACTCATCTTATGCTTACATTCACTCAACCGGCCACCTCTTACACTACACTAACGAATATTTATTTACAAAATAAAAAAATGTTACAACTAAGATTGGTTTTATTAATTAACATATCATTTTTATCGAACAAAATAATGATCACATATAAGATCTACTTTTATGCCTTTCACGTCATTATATTTTGTTTGTTTTTTATTTTTGACTTAGGTTGCGGTTCAACATTAATTCGGACATATTTAAGATATCCGGTATTTTTAGTTTTTTTAAAATGAATTAGATTGTCTGAGAGAAAAATTATCTTTTTAAACTTTAAATTTTAATTTATGTTTTATTATTTGAAACATTATAGTTTATAAGATGGATTCGTAAATTGGATACGCTGTTCACGAGCTAGAAATTCAGGAAAAAAAAACACTTGAGAATTTTGTCCATTTTTACTTCACCCACATAATTACGAAAAAAAAATGCACACTTTATTTTACTTAAATTTACCAAAATGTTACAAAGGCAATATAGACTTTACAAAAGCTCTTTACTTTTCTGAAATCATTGTTACGAAAATCTACTCTTATTTCATTAATCTAAACAAATTTAATTTTTCACTACCCATCTAAAAAAACAAAACACAGGAGTTCCAATTTTATTGGTCGAATAGAGATTTATCTAAAACATTATTAATCTAATACAAATATTATCACCAGCTTGACCTAATAAATTATACAACTCATAAAAAAACACAATATTGATTTGATGGTTTATGAGATACATACGTGTCGCAAAAGAAAAAAAAGCATTTAATTGCATAAAAAGGAACATCGTTTTCAAGAAAATAAACTCATTTTGAGAAGAAAAGAGTAAATAAATGTTATACTGGAGAAAAAAGTATATATGATGAGAAAATTATTAGAAAGTTTGATTGGGATTAGAGCTAATGGGCATACATAGGTATAGGTTTAGGGAAGGAGGCAGCAAAAGGAGAAAGAAAATAAAAAAAGAAACCTCAGCTTATGTTATGTGAATTTGATCTTATCTTTTTATCTTGTTGGACCTAAACTAGGTGAAGCTTCTTTGGTCTTGTTTAGACAGCAGCTTAAAATACCTCAGATTTGTTGTTGTCCTATTAACCCATACAATAGGAAAAGGGGAATGGAACTGGGTAGACAATGACACTCGGTCTAAATTTGGAATTTGGAAAGGGCACAGTGATAAAGATAGATGAACCATACGATTATTTGCAATATCATAATTCGGATATTATCCAATCCAATGATGTTTTTATTGAGAAATTTGTTTAGTAGATTTAAAAAAGGAATGATGTTATTTGTGTGATGGGATATAGAGTAAAAGAGTTGTGAAAAAGGATATGAAACAGAGGTTTTGGATAAGGATTTGTTGAAAAATAGTCGGATTGAGGAGATATTAAAATAGGGGATGGGGCCTATTGAGAAGATATGTATGAGAAATGAAAGAGTTTAAGATTAAAATAATAAAGTGGGTAAGTATGGTTTATAATGGGAAGGGGTCCCTCATTGATCATCACATTGATTGAAGTTTGAGTATGTGAAGAGGCACTTATACACTCATCACTCACTACTAATTTTTCCCATCTTCCACTTCTTCCCACATGCTACTGTCTCCAATCTTCCTTCTTCACCCAATGAACAACCACTTTCACTTTCATTTCGTTACGTCCATCTTTATTCTTTCTTCCATTTCTATCCGCACATACATATCACTCATTTTTCATTTTATTCCTTTAATTTAAAATTTCTAAGTCTATAAAAGACCATGGAATTGGAGAATAGAGGATGTACATAAAACTGGTTTTGGATTTTATAGTTAATGGACCTTAGTCCAGTGTAGAGCAATGGGCCTACAAGGCCCCTATACGTAAACCTACTTTCTCTTTTTAATTCACCTAACTGTGACACTATACGAAGAGTTATTGGTTTTCCAATGTTCCACTCCTTTAACCTGTTATACTTTGGTTGATAGGTTCCTGGATTGGAAAACCTATCTACAATGCACTCACCCACATGTATACACTAGAAAAAAAAGTATAATCTCTATATTCTTTATTCAGTATAATCACTGCACAGCTGTAACAACCTTCAAGAGAGTCAAATTCTGTCTCCACAGGATAAACGTGATCTTGTCTACACACTCTAACAATTCCAAAACGTAAAATATCCTCACCCCCTCTTCTCTTATATAGGAGCTTTAATTCCCACCCAAAATAATAATACTACTAATACAATTATAACTGCCTAACGCCTCTTCCCCTCATTATTCCATAACCGCCTGATGTGCAACCTTGTCCTCAAGGTTGAAGTCTGATAATTGTTCTTGTTTCGTCACTCACAGAAGAGTCCAAGAGACTTGGTAGCTTGCCGACTCTGTCCTTTAGTTGAAATTTCTCTAAAGCCTTCCATATTTCATCATCTTCATAGAAGTCTAGTGGGTCCAAGTTGGTTTGAATGCTGCCCTTGAAAAGAGTTGAAATGTGTTACTTGATTCTTTCAACAGAGATGATATGGTCAGACATCATGCTATACATCCTACTCCAAAATACTTGGGATTCTTTCAATGTCAACGCATAAGAAAGAGACAATCCCACAAGACTCGATGATAGAAATCCCCTAGGAAGTAGAATAAGTAATGCAGCTACTGTGAATACTGTCAAGTTGTGAAGTATTTGAATCCTTAAAATTAACCATTCCATGGCCACATTGGCGTGAAAGAACACTACTGCGTCCATGTCCACAAGCTTTAGGTAGTTGTTGAAAAATCTGTTCACCATGTTCAATGCTCTTATAGTAACCACCCTAAGTGATGTTTCAGCAGCAAAATTCATGACAGGAGCTTGTGTGGTTCCATTGACCCTCATAAATTCCCTTGAAAAGGCTTGATAATATCCATCTAATGTGAGCATGATCCATTGGAATGTATTTCAAACTGGAGGTAGGTCCCTGGGCTTATTAAAAACTTTTCCAAAAACCGACAACAGCTGCTGCAACTCCACTGTTTGGACCCTTGTTAAGTCTGGACTGGTTTTTGTAGTCTTTGGGTTTATCCCTGCCTTTCTGAGGAACCAAAGCAAAGTCTCCGCCTCCACCGCTTTCCTCTTCATCAATGCTTTTGGTGCCACTATTTTTCGTGCCAAGGTGGGGTCCCCTTTTATTGTTACCACCTCTTCCCCCTGTTTGTAGACCATCTTTAATTCTCCCCAATTAATGGTCACTTCCCCTAGTTTAGACAACCACTCTATCCCAAAAATTAAGTCCACTTCTCCTAATTCAAATAAATAAAAATTCTCAAATACATCTGTCTCCCCTACAATTATTGGAACATTCCTGCAATAGCCCCTTATTTGTTTCTTTCGGCCATCTCCCAAACTAACGGTATATGGTGGGGTCTCTTCTACCGGCAAGCCCAGCTCCTCTACCAACTCGATGGCAATGAAGTTGTGGCTAGCGCCACTATCGATGAGGATCATCACCTTCTTCCCTCGAACCCAGCCTTGTAGCTTCATAATTTTGTGCTGAATGAGCCCACCCGTGAAGAACAACGACAACTCCATGCCTTTATGTCCAGCTTCTTTCCTACCTTCTTCTTCTTCGTCACCGTCAGTTTCGTCTTCCCCCATGATCACCACCCGCAAGCTTCTCTCTGGGCAACGATGTCCGGGATTGAAAGGACTGCCACAGTGGAAACACAACCCCTTGTCCCTCCTTCTGATGTACTCGGGATAAGGCAGGTTCCTGGATCCTCGTCCGCGGTCGTCGCTCACTGTACTACTCCCCGCTCCAGACGTCGCCGGTCCTTGAGGACCATCCCTACGAGTCACCGCCGCACTTTCTGCTACCCCCGAACATTCCGGACCCTGTTTGATCGGTTTCGATCTTGCTACTGTGCCGGTCCCACCTTGATATCGCCTCCACAACTGGCCGCTCCTGGCTCCCGTTCCTCCCGCTGTTCGCGGGCCTCGACTCGCCTCCTCGACGTCCCGCGCCACTCCATCGCCGACAATAAATGTCGGGGATTATGAGGACGAATCTGACTTCTGACTTCCCCTTGCAGACCTGCGAAAAAATATCCCAGGAGCTGATCCTCCGACACGCCCTTCGTCTGCGCCACCAACATTTCAAAGTACTGGATATACTCATCGACGGTGCTGTGCTGCTTGACCGCCGCTAGCCTCTCAAACACTGTTCCTCGGTCGTGACCTCCAAACCTCCTGATTAGAGCATCCCGCAACCCCTCCCATGTTGGCGCCTGCGTTTTTTCTTTCCAGAAGCGGTACTAGTAACTTGCGCTCCCTTCCATGCAGACATACGCCAGTTGGAGCTTTTCTCTCTCCATCACCTTCTGGATTTCGAAGAATTTTTCCGCATGAGAAATCCACCCTAGCGGATCAATTCCTTCAAAGGTTGGTAACTCGACCCTCTTCACCTAGTTTGGTTGCGCGCCACTCGTATCTTCTTCGTCATCTTCTCGTCGTTCCCCTTTGATTCCATTCACTGAATCCTGACTTCCCTCTCGATGGCTCGCAGTATTTTGTCCTCGTTCTCCAAACATTCGCATGAACTCTCTAAGTTCTTGCCGTAAACCCATGGTCTCCGCCTTCAAGCCCTCTACCGTCGTTTCCATCGCCTTCATTCGCCCCTCAAACGCATTTATCTTTCCCTTCATTCTTCCTTCTAGTGCATTTAGTTTTCCCTCCAAATTGATGGGAGACCAAATTGATAGGTTCCTGGATTGGAAAACCTATCTACAATGCACTCACCCACACGTATACACTAGAAAAAGAGTATAATCTGTATATTCTCTATTTAGTTTAACTACTGCACAGCTGTAACAACCTTCAAGAGAGTCAAATTCTCTCTCCACAACATAAACGTGATCCTGTCTACACACTCTAACAATTCCAAAACGTAAAATATCCTCACCTCCTCTGCTTTTATATAGGAGCTTTAATTCCCACCCAAACTAATAATACTACTAATACGGTTATAACTACCTAATGCCTCTTCTCCTCATTATTCCCTATCATTGGTGATCTTCAATAGATGTCAAAATAAGCATAAAATTTTTGTATATGAACATGCTACTATTAAGATTTTTACATGAGAAAAGATTACCGAGATTTGGACACTCAATGTTTTATTGCCAACATTTCTGCAAGAGCAATGTGTGATTGATTGATAAAGCTACTCAACAACCAACAAAAATCTATAATTGATATTAACACCACCATTTACCAGTCAAATAAATTAGAAAACTGAAGCAAGATATGTACACTTAAAAGGTCTAGGAGTGGATTATAATTCTCAATTGAATATAGAAAAGTTATTCAAACCAAGTTTTCATTACTTATTAGTGCTATTGTACTCTTTCTAATTTTATGTAGCACTTGTAACACTCACTAAACGTAAACAATATTTTAAATTTTATTGATGTAAAAGTCTTGGTTGTTATGTATGATGATCACAAGTAGTAATCTTTTTAACAAACACATTATTTCATGTTATGACACCATATATTAAAACATCCTAACATTAGGATATTGTGTTTTCTCATGATAAACTTGTAAAGTGAATTCGTATTTAACTATCACAAAAATACAAATGTCGTTTTGAATTATGCCACTATTACTGTTGTACCATATAACCGGTTGGTCAATGTATTCTCTTACGCTGACCGATCGAACAACCTCCTCAAAATTACACATTCCCAAACAATTGAAGGAGAACATATACATTATAATCGGTCGGTCTACGTTTTAGGGATGACCGATTGGTAAGAACAAGATGTAAATTACTCTTCATAAACCTTACATGATTAACAAGACAAAGCATGCTTAGGAACTTTTGGGCCACAATTGGGCCAATTCTAATTAAAAGTACACCTCAAAATCTATAAATACATAGGTAAGGTAAGAAGGTAGATGATTGCATTTATTGTGAAATTAATACTATACTGTGAAAACCCATCAAGCTTTGTAACTAACTTGAGCGTCGGAGTGTCTTTGACAGGTACACCACTACACGACCCAAGGATTAAACCAAGAACACAAAAGATAAAGACAACCATAATAGCAGGTGATGACGAAAAACCAGTAAAGTGTAGAGTAGTTCTTGACTCCAATATCCGGAACAACTGTCAAGTCAAATCCTTAAAGTCATAAAGTTTACTTGAGTGCTTTTATAGTATTTGTATATATAATTGATAATATTTATATGAAGATATAATCAGTCAAAAAATGCTTTTACTCTTCCAAATACTAGACTTACATTCATTGAACCCCTCAAGCACATAATTAAGAATCCACTTCATAACTTGCCAACAAGTTTTTCTTAGATTAGCTATATAATGAATAACAAAACTTATTACTTGTGTAATACATGGTCTAACATGTTATACACCGGACTTCAAATTTATTAACGTAATGTATTCAAGAGATAAACTTTTCCTCCTCTTTTGTTTGTAGGGACACTTTTGTAAACAACTTAAAATGATTTACAAATGAAATATTAATTGCCTCTACATTATGCATTTCAAAGGTTTAATACCTATTTTGGTCCCTCGGTTTGTAGGGTGTGTTCAAAGCTGTCATCTTTTTTTCAAAAGTTCACTAGCGTCTTGTATTTTGCAAAAATGGTTCACGTTAGTCCTTTTTACTTACGGTGTTAAAAACGTTATCGAGAGACTTGCCCCCCTGGCGAAAACTGAATGACTTGTACACTTATTCATTACATGGCACACTAAGGTGAAATGACTTGGCAAGGTGTGTGGAAATTTTGAAATGTTAAAAGTAAAGGGTTAAGGTTGTTATTGATTTGTCCTGAAGTGAGCAAAGTTTTTGTTCCCAAATTTAAAAGCAAATGGTTAGGGTTGTTGCTTATTCGTCCTATTGTGAGCAAAATTTGTTGTTTCCAAATTTAAAAGCAAATGATTAGGATTAGGAATGACTTCTTCACAAAGTTGTTCTTCTTGTTCGAAGACATGGGGCAAAAGATTTTTGCATTCCTCACATGGTTCTATTTCGAGGGGAGGTGGGATAACCCCTATTTGCCACTATGGTGATATTGTTGTAACAAAAGTTGCCATAATTGCATGGAATGCTAGGAGACAATTTTGGGATGTCGTCATTATAAGGTTTTTTTAATACCCTAGTCACTTTATGTGTATTGGATTTTATGTGTTGATACATTCCCTAACTTTGCCAATATGCTGCCTAATTTGGTGAATAATAGGGTGGATCTTCAACTAGGATGTCATGTAATTTTTTCAAGTGGTGTTATGAAGAAAACGCTGATGATAGAGATAATACAATTGTGAGCCAAAGTAGGAGGATATGTGATCTCGAAAATAATGTGAAGGACTTGCACAGAAGGATATGTTGGAAAACAGGTAGGCTTAGTTTTACACAAAGAGGGGGGTGAATTGGTGTTATTTCAAAAACAAAATCTTTTCGCAATCTTTAATCAAAAGTATAAAGTTTTTTTATCTTTTTTGAAATCAAAATAATGAAAATTTCTATGCAGCAGAAAAACGTAGTTGACTGTTGAACAGATATAGTCGACTGGAATTAAAGAGTGCAGGGATAAAGAAAATCAAACACTGGTTTTTATACTGGTTCGGCCAACAATGCCTACATCCAGTGTCCTCCCAACCCAGGAAGCAAATGCACTATAATGGTTATGGTTTTTACAACAAGGAATTTATAGAAGCCTCACGCAAAAATATAAATCTCCTCTCTAACCCAAAACCAAAATATAGTTGCACAACAAAACTAGAATTGCAGCAAGAATCCCCTCTTCTACAATCTGAACCCAGTCGAACAATCCTCAGCGTGTAGCCCCTGTATCACAACAGGTCAATTCCAACACTCTTCACAGGATGTCAAGCCTTCAATGAACGCAGCAGTCTTCACAGGATGCCAAGCCTTCAATGATCAAATAGAAACACCTTCCTTGTGCAGGTAATGATCAACAAATGTAAGCACACAATGTCTCCTCAATGAATCCCGTTCAAGAAAGATCACCACCGTCTTCTTGGAGAATTCTTGGAGCTAGGAGCAATTTGAAACAAAAATGAAGTTATCAGTTCTTCAAAAGTCTCTGAACAAAATCGTGTTCATCCAATTTATAGTTTTCTATTAATCAGTCAGATGCTCAGTTGAATAGCCTACTAATTCAGTTGACTATATTAACACAATTATAACAGACATTCAACATAGACGCTCTCAGTCAACCAAAATCAAAAAACATTTAATATAGTTGACCAAGTCATCAATGCTTAACTAACTTTTAAAAATATAGCCGTTGGAGCGTGTAAGCATAACAGAATTCCAAAACAGATCAATCACACAGTCGAATGTGCACTGGACAATGTCGACTGACACATGTAAAAACACTTTGAAATTCTTTTCAATTCAAAACATCACAGAGCACTGATTCTCAAAATCTGTACAAAGGTTTTAGAATAGTCGAATTCATTACAAGTGTATTCGACTAGACTAGAACTTTGTCACATAATTATAAGTTTATAAAAGTGCTTGTGATTTTTCACTTTCCAAAATGTGCAGTAAAATAATTTTGATAAAGCAGTTTGCATTGCACATTATCATAGAAGCATGTTCCACAAATATATCACACAATTAACATAGGAACATACATCATAGTACATCATAACATGTTCAACAGATATAATCAATCAATTGAGAATAAGAACATGTAATATAGCAACATGTGTACTATTATTAAGCATAATGTTGTCATCATCAAAAACTAGATTGATATAGAGTTTGTGTTGTCAACAATATCAACAGGATAAAGCTCTTAGTTGCATAACAACTAGGGATAGGGGTATGACGATCAATTGCTTTTAACTTCTGCTATATAATGCTGTATTAATTGCTAGGGGAGGCTAGGGATAGCAAGCCAGTAATTAGTATTAGGCTCTTTTCGCCGAGAGATCGGGTTAAGGGTAGGCTAAGCAAGTTGCATGACAATTAATTAATCAAGCTAATAATTCAAGAGGAGTAAATAAGAGAGAGCGAATTAGATGAAATTGTAAACCCCCAACAACTCCATTCATCCATTGTTTTCTTCTTGTCAATTGAATCATTCTCTTTTGCATGTTTATATTTTTTTTGACACATCCAATTAATTAATTTTTATTTTCATGTCTTACGATTTTAATTCACGCAAACGATAAGGCCTTTCGAGTCTCTTGGGAAAACGATACTTGGACTTACAATTTATTATTACTTGATATGATTTGGTACGCTTGCCAGTCCGTTAATAAGTTTTTTGCGCCGTTGCCGGGGACTCGAGGTTTACTTTTTCAAGTAGTGTGAATTGATTGAATTTGACTTGATTTTATGTTATTTTTTTATTATTTTTGTTCCAATAAATGTTTTCTAGGGTTTTGTGCCTAATTTTTGCAGAATGCAGTTTGGACAAGAATTTGAATCTGTAGGCACTCAATTCTACCAAAATAGTTTCAACCACTGGTGGGACTCTCATTCAAACATATATCATAGCCAATTTGGGAAATATTCCTCTAGGCCGAAAGAAACGTTGGGGGAAGCTAAACAACGTTTACAGTAGGAATTATTCTCGGTGCGAAAAGAAACGTTAGGGGAAGCCAAAGAACGTTTATTGCTGGAACAACACTCTTATGCGTTGAAGTCTCTGGGTATTATTAGGGTTAATACTGAAGTTAGCCCTAAGGAAGAATGTCAAGCTCCTATCTTTGAGGATGACAAGGTTATTGATGGAGAGAAGATAGAGGAAGATGAGATAACAAAGGTATTGAAGTCTCTGGGCATCATTAGGGATAATACTGAAGTTATTCCTATAGAAGAATGTCAAGCCACTATCTCTAAAAATGATAAGGTTGTCGAGGAGGAAAAGATAGAAGAAGAAGAAGAGCCAGAGATATATGAGGAGAAAATAAAGGAAGAAAAGAAAGAGGAAATAAAAACAGAAAAAGTTGTTGCTGCGGAAAAGATAGAGGAGATTGAAACAGAAAAGTTGAATGAGAGTGAGAAGGATGATGAGAAAGGAAAAACAGTGGTTGAAAGAAAAGAAAAAAAGAAAAAAACGTGAAAATAAAGAAAGAAAAGAAAAAGAAAAAGAGAAAGCTGAGGGAGGAGAAAATTAAGAAGAAGAGGAAGAGAGGAAAGAAGAAAAGGTCATATGAAAAACCCCTCCCTCATAAAAAGAAAAATCATAGGAAGGAAAATAGGTTCAAGTACTTCATGGAGATCTTCAAGAAATTGGAGATTAAGGCTCCTATGATTGATGCATGGAAGTATGTGCTTGGTTCGATCAACTTTTTGAAGATATTTAGCATAAAGAAGAAGAAGAAGAAAATACCAAGCGAGAATAAATTTAACACCTACTGATGGGTGTTTATGGGGACTATCCCAATTGTTGTACAACAATTTAAATTTCTGTGTTTGTTTTCTGTTTTCCAAATTCTGTCTATTACATTTTATATGTGCATGTGCATTTGAGTGAGGAAAATCTTGAAATTGAAAAATTTAGGGCAAAGATCAGGAGTTACCAGGAGAAATCACAAAGAGGCAAGCAAGAAAAGTGTGAGAAAATTTTCACTCACCGCTGGGCGGTATCACTTTGCCGTCGGGCGGTGGCGGCGAGACCCAAACCCGAGCTTCTTAAAAGCTGGGTGATTTTAGGTTTTCTTCACTTTGCTCTGCCCCTTTGAATTTCGCCTGGCGGTCTCCTTGCACTTTTGCTTCAGATTTGCACTTTCAAGAGGGTTTTAAAGGGATTTTCATACACTTTCTCACCACCCACTCACAAAAGTTTAGTTTCTTGCTCAAAAATTTGGGGTTTTTCTTGGTAGAAGTGTGCATTTAGAGTTCTCCATCATCAATTGAAGGATTTGTTGCAAGCATTTCACATCTCCACTCAAGTAAGTTGTGTAATTTCATTCTTTAGTTCCTAATTTTGAAATTGATGATGAACATGCTTAGGAATTTGGTAAATTAGGGTTTTGAGATTCTTTGCATGGATTGTTGAATTAGGAACTGTTTTGGGCCGATTAAGCTGTTTGAAATTGGTTTACATGGTAGTAATTAGCATTTGAGTGGAGATTAAGGCTGATTTGGTGGAAAATTTTTGAAAACCCCTCGCACCGCCGGGCGGTAGGCCTCTACTGCCGGGCGGTATTCAAACTGAAGCATACCGCCAGGCGGTCCTTTTTGACGTCGGGCGGTCTGCTGCGTTTTTATTGAATGTTTTGCATAGAGGAAGGGGGAACCTGTGCAATCCCAGCAGTAAATTATGTTGGGTTTGAAAGTGTTTGTTGTTGTATTAACTCCTAACAATAAATTCCTGTGGTTTGTGGCAAATTGTATCTATTGTAGAAATGGCGTTAACATCACGCAGAGGAAGAAATACTGGGAGTAAAAGGAAGATGCCAGAAAGTTCGAGAGGATTTGACTCTTAGAGGTTCCTCTCCAAACAACATGATGACCATTATGCAACTGTCCAAGAAAGGAGGTTGCTGATGGAGAGGAAGGCTTCCTTCATTCCTGACTTGGCTCCTGAATTTGGAGAGGAGATTTTGAGGAGAGATTGGGAGAAGTTGACAACTTACCCTACACCTGCCAGTGTTGAGTTGGTGAAAGAATTCTACACCAAAGCTGTGCCCAGAGGAGGAGTGGCTGCTGGAAGATATAGGAGCTTTGTGAGGGGCCAGAGTATTAGTTATGACCCCGATACTATCAACAGCTTTTTGGGCACAGAATGGCCAGGGGAGCAGTGCCAGTATGCGGCACATGCTGGTCTGTTTGGTGATGTCGCTGAAATTGAGAGGGTTGTGTGTCTCCCTGGAAGGCATTTTCAAACTAATTCTAGTGGGGCACTGGTTAATATTAGGAGGTTGGATATGATACCTTTGGCCCGATACTGGATGGCATTTATGCATGCCAACATCCAACCTTGCTCCCACATCTTGGATATCACGATGCACAGGGTTCGTCTCATCTTCTGCTTGATGAGACAGATGGAGGTAAATGTCGGGAAAATTATCGCCGACGAGATACGGAGCTGTGCTATGACAGTCAGTAGCAAGATGCCATTAGGGCATCCATCTTTGATCACTTTTCTGTGTCAGCAGGCTGGGTTAAACTGCAGTTCCCCCATATGAGAGACTTAGGAATGCCATTGATGCAGCTTATTTCCACCAGTTCTGTGCTGAGGTAGGAGCAGCAGGTGCAGTAGGGGCAACACCAAGGAGGCGTCCGAGGAGAGCTGCAACTCAGCATGAGTAGGTGCCTGATGAGGTACCAGTCCAGCACGCGGAGCCCTTCCAGATGAGGGACATGTACATGTCCATGATGGAAGCTAGGATGGAGGCCCTTCACAGAGGGCAGGTTGCGACTGCTGAGATGATTATTGGGCTTTATGATCAGCCACCAGTGCACAGGTGGACTATGGATGAGTTTCATACAGTTGTGGCATGGCCTGAGCAGAAGGCACAGAGCAGTGGGTTTAGTTTTGGTGCAGATGGAGCCCCGAACATGGAGGAATAAAACTTTGAGGATGCTAATGATGAGAGTCAGGAGGACTCCGATGACAGCATGGGTTGATTGCAGACATCTGCTGAGGGATGTCAATAGACAGGATTTAGTTTTTCTTTCTTTTTCTTTTACTTTTACTTTTACTTTTACTTTTTCTTTTACTCTTTAAATTTTTAGAATAGGTTTAATCTTAATTTCAATGTGTACTCTTGGCTTGAATACTTTTCTGAAAATGTTTGACTGACTGATGTGCATGATGGAACTATTTGATGATTATTTGATGTGGATGATAATTGAGTTGTGTTGTGTGTTAATATCCAGTGAAATAGATGTGTGATGAATTATGATTGTGATTTTGATGCTAAGCAGGATGTATGAATGAATTTTGTGTGAGAAAGCATGTTATGTGAGGTATTGAGCTCCAGAGTTTTTATTGTTGTATGCATTGTTCACAGGAAAGCATGAATGATATTGCCTTAATCTCGATGATTGATTGAATTGCATGTGAATGTCATATGATCAAGGCCATTTTTGAGAACCCTTCTCTAGCCAAATTTTCACCCAAAATGCTTGAAATATTATACCCTCTTTGAACCTTAGCCTTAAACAGGATGTGAACCCTTGTTTTGAAATTCTTTACCTTAAGTTGGTATGAGCTTAATTGTATGCGATGAAAAGGTTCAAGTTTGGGGTTGTATGAGGGAAAAATTGAAAGGCAAGTTAAAAGCATTGAGCTCAAATGTTGTGAAAAGAAAAATTCATGAGAAAAAAAAAAAGAAAAGAAGAAAAGCATGAAGAGGAGCTCAATGAAAAAGAAAAGCGAAGAAGTTGGGAATAAGTGAGATTGGTGAGGAAGAGAGTTGTGATTAATTGTTAAATATTATGAAAGCTCTCTTAACTCAAGGATTTTGTTTTCCAGAAAAACCAATTTTTCTTGTTAAGCCCAACCTCATTACAAGCCTTGGAAAAGTCCTTTTGATGACATTTGCATGTAAAGATGTTGATTGTTTGAGAT
>NW_014543822.1:60995-68601 GCF_000741045.1 Vigna radiata var. radiata | reverse complement strand
ATTGCGTTTAACTTTTGCTCTATAATGCTGTATTAATTGCTAGGGGAGGCTAGGGATAGCAAGCCAGTAATTAGTATTAGGCTCTTTTCGCCGAGCGATCGGGTTAAGGGTAGGCCAAGAAAGTTGCATGACAATTAATTAATGAAGCTAATAATTCAAGAGGAGTAAATAAGAGAGAGCGAATTAGATGAAAGTGTAAACTCCCAAAAATTTCATTCATCCATTGTTTTCTTCTTGTCAATTGAATCATTCTCTTTTGCATGTTTATATTTTTTTCACACATCTAATTAATTAATTTTTATTTTCAAGTCTTACAATTTTAATTCACGTGAACGATAAGGCCTTTCAAGTCTCTTGGGAAAACGATACTTGGACTTACCATTTATTATTACTTGATACGATTTGGTACGCTTGCCAATCCGTTAACACCAAGTCATCAATGCTTAACTAACTTTTAAAAATATAGCCGTTGGAGCGTGTAAGCATAAAAGAATTCCAAAACAGATCAATCACACAGTCGAATGTGCACTGGACAATGTCAACTGACACATGTAAAAAGACTTTGAAATTCTTTTCAATTCAAAGCATCACAGAGCACTGATTCTCAAAATCTGTACAAAGGTTTTAGAATAGTCGAATCCATTACAGGTGTATTCGACTGGACTAGAACTTTGTCACACAATTATAAGTTTATAAAAGTGCTTGTGATTTTTCACTTTCCAAAATGTGCAATAAAATAATTTTGATAAAGCAGTTTGCATTGCACATTATCATACAAGCATGTTCCACAAATATATCACACAATTAACATAGGAACATACATCATATTACATCATAACATGTTCAACAGATATAATCAATCAGTGAGAATAAGAACATGTAATACAACAACATGTGTACTTTTATTAAGCATAATCTTGTCATCATCAAAAACTAGATTGATATAGAGTTTGTGTTGTTAATAATCTCAACAGGATAAAGTTGTTAGTTGGAGTTGTGTTTGTTATGATTGCTCTAAACATTATCATATTGTGGTTGTGTTTAGGTTGATGTTAGGTAGGCAATGTGCAATGTATGTTTTGTTGATGTAAATGTTTAGGTGTTTAGCTTCATGTTTTGTTCATGTAAAGGATCATTATCAGTTGTTTTTGTAACTGAAATGAACTATATGGTTTCGTGTAAGAAAGTTCGTGTAAAGTATGATACTTAACCGATTATGTTATTTCTCTAATCGTTTAAATGTGTGTTGATTGAAAACTCATTTCTTGTTAAGTTGTAACTGTCATAATAGTCATATTTTTAATTGTTATGACTTGTATTAATTGCTTAATCGATTAAGTGCTCCACTTAATCTGTTAAATGCTGAAATGTAAATCTGGTATAGCAGAAAAAATTGCATTACATTAGTTAGCTAATCGATTAAAATGCGTCTGTACTGAACAGATGCATTGCTCTTTGAATTCAACAAATTTATCCATAACTTTCATATCGAACATTGTTTGTTGAAATTTGTTACAGGAGCGTCCTACTCCCTTCGAGAATTCATACATTTGGGTATTTCATCAAGTTTCTTTGAAGAATTGAAGAGCTTACATTCACTCATCACTTTCTGCACATCAAGGTGTATTGTACCAGATCAGTTTTAGTTTTGCAATCAAGTGATTATGGTTCCCTGTTGTTGCGGCCAGGAAAAGAGCTTAGAGAAGTTCTAGTGACTTAGAGAGGGGTATCTCTAAGGGTGTATAGAAAGAGGATTGTTCTTTCTGGGTGTATTTGCTATAAGTGATTTGGAGTTGTGAGAAGAGTACATTCAGAAGGTTGTCTTTGTATCTATCTTGCTTGTAGAACTCGATCATTATAGAGGAATCCTTTCAATCTAAGGTTGATTGAAAGAAGACTGGTGTTAAGACTCCGACAAGTGTACCAAATCGTATCAAGTAATATAAAATGGTAAGACCAAGTATCGTTTTCCCAAGAGACTCATTGGTCTAAACAATCATGTGATTTGTTGATTACTTAAGACTTGAGAAACGAAAATAAGTGTTTATAATGCAAAATAGAAAATAAACATGCATGCAAGTGTTGATCAATTGACCAAGAAAATACGCAGGTGAATAATATACGAATGAATTATGTTGGGGTTTACGACTTATCCTATCCACTCTCTTGTATTTACGAATTCAACTTCTTCATTAATGTCAATGTCACTTTCTAATTTACCCTAAACTCGATGTCTTGGTGAAGAGAGCCTACTCCTAATTACTTGTTTACAATGTCTTACCTCCCTAACAATTGATCATGCATTACATTCGCACAAAAGCTTAAAGGCAATCGGTCCTTCTATCCCTATGTCTAGGTAATATTGCTCCCGAGAGAATTTCCCCATGTCTAGATTTCCCCGTATGTGTCCATATCGACAAAATCAATGATCGTGCAATTGAATGAGTTAAACAAAGCATGCATAGAGTATAGAGGAAAAACCCCAACAATTAATGAAGTAAAGCATATACATTAAGAATCAATTCAATACATAAGAGTTTTAAAGGATTACATTGTTTCCCCAACAACAATGGAGGTTTAGTTCACCATAGACATGGTGAAACTAGATGAAAACAATGAAAAGAATGAAAGATAAAACCCTAGAATTTATAGATTGGAGCTTTCGCATCCAAAATTCGCCTCCAAGGGGTGAAAAAAGTGTTTCTGCGTCTCTTTCTGCCAAAAGATAGACCCTCTAGGTCGACAAAATCCTTAAATAGCTCACGAAAATAACAGAAAAACTGGCCCAGGACCACGCAAATGGCGTTCAGCGCTAAAATAACGCTCAACGGTATGTGCGACACTCAGAATAACGCTCAGCATTGGAGCCCAGGTGAAAAACAGTGAAAAACAGAAGATAATTGGCCCTCAGCGCCACCTGCGGTACCAAGACTGCACTCTGGTTGACTGGTAGACTTTTCTGGTTGACTAATTGATTTCTCTTTAAAACTTCTTTGCTGAATCCTGTGGTGGAAGACATCTCCCTCATAGTCAAAAATTGGCAACTTCCACCCTAACTCAAGGGAGTTTTATTTTCCCTTCTCCTCCTTTCCCCACTTGTATTGCACTTGTCCATGATCTATTGACTGCTCTAATTTTTGATCTTATGCTTGTAACTGTGTAGTTTAAGTGTGGTCTTTTGGGGGAGATTTCTATTTTCTTAAGCACAGATGGTAACCCAACAATAATCAATCGAAACATATGGGGACCATATAAATAATCAATAGTTTCAATAAGAGAGAGTATCAAAAGATTACATTGNNTTCCCCAACAACAATAGGNTTTAGTTCACCATAGACATGGTGAAACTAGATGAAAAATGGAAGAAGAATGNAAGAGCANACCCTAGAAAAGATGAAAAGGAGCCTAAGCATCCAAGAGATCCTCTCCAGAGAGCAAAATTAGGTCTGGTCGTTCTCCCCTGTCAAAAGAATGACTCTGAATTCGTAGTAGGGGTATTTATAGATGAGGAACGCGTCAAAATCAGGCCCAAGTCAAGCGTGCTACTGCCGAGCGGTTTAAGTGTGCCGCCCGACGGTATGCCACAACCTGCCGCCTCCGCCCGGCGGCAATCGCCAGCGCCCGACGGTTTCCCATGCCAGCGCCCGGCAGCTATCGCCAGCGCCCCGCGGTTTCTCTCAATGTGAAATGCTGCCTACTCTTCGTCCTGGACCGCCCGACGGTTTAAGTGTGCCGCTGGGCGATACGTCGACTCTTCAAAACTCAACTTTTCTGCTCTTTTCTTTAGTCAACGACCTGTATCTTCAACTCCATTCTTACTTTTCTCAAATTAGCTACAAAACAATGCAAAATAAGCATAAAATCGCTAAAAACAACTTTAGACTCTCTCCCGACTCATTTATTGAGTTTTGCTTGATTCTAAGCTCGTTTCGAGTAGTAAAGGGAGTAATTTGGTCCAAATTGACATATGAAAATCACTGTTTTTCAACCTTCATCAACACCCCAAACTTAGAATTTTGCTTGTCCTCAAGCAAAACAAAACAAAACAATCACACAAACAAAACTTGGCTTTGTACTGTTTCATCCAATGCCTCAACAATCCCAAGGTACATGACAAAACTACCTAATTCAATATCCTCAGTGAAATCCAAAATAAGATGCATGCATGCTTTCAACTCCTAAATTGCACAATAGATGTTATACACTATGAATGATCAATCTACTAAGCAAAAATGTACTCATGAAATTTAACAATTCATACCAAGCAAGTGTTTCACTCAATCACTCAAGTGTTTAAGGTGACACTCCAACTCTCTATTGTTCACAAGTCACATGAAACAAAATTGCCATTCATCTCAAACAATCAACATCTTTACATGCAAATGCCATCAAAAGGACTTTTCCAAGGCTTGTAATAAGGTTGGGCTAACAAGAAAGGCTTGGTTTTTCTAGAATGCAAAATCCTTGAGTCAAGAGAGCTATTAAAATATTCAACATTTAAGCACAACTCTCTTCCTCACCACTCTCTCATTCCCAACTTTTTCCCTTTTCTCTTTTCTTTTGCATTGAGCTCTTCTTCATGCTTTTCTTCTTTTCTTTTCTTTGTCTCATGAATTTTTCTTTTCACAACAATTGAGCTCAATGCTTTTCACTTGCTTTATCAACTTTTCCCCAACAACCCCAAACTTGAACCTTTTTATCACATACAATTAAGCTCATCCAAAATCAAGGTAAAGAATTTCAAAACAAGGGTTCACATACTGTTTTAAGGCTAAGGTTCAAAAAGGGTAAAATATTTTTAAGCACTTTGTGTGAAAATTTGGCTAGAGAAGGGTTTTCAAAAATGGCCTTGATCATATGACATTCACATGCAATTCAATCGATCATCAAAATTAAGGCAATATCATCCATGTTTTTCTGTGAACAATACATGCAACAGTAAAAACTCTAGAGCTCAAAATTTCACACACATGCTTCCTCACACATAATTCATTCATACACCATGCCTAGTATCATGACCACAATCATAAATTCATCACCCATCTATTTCCTGGATATCATCATGCATTACAACTCAATTATCTTTCACATCAAAATCATCAAATAGATTCATCAAGCACATTAGGTGGTCCAACATTATCAAAACAAGTAGTAAAGCCAAGAATACCCACCAAAATAAAAGTTCAACCTATTCTATGAATTTAAAAAGGAACAAAATTAAAACAAATACAAGAAAGAAAACAAAAGTAAAAGAAAGAAAAAAATTAGTCCTGTCTATAGACATCCCTCAGTAGATGTCCACTATCAACCCATGCTGTCATTGGAGTCCTCCTGACTCTCATCATCTGCATCCTCGAAGTTCTCCTCCTCAGTGTTGGGAGCTCCAACTGCTCCAAAACCACTACTCTGCGCTTGCTGCTCAGGCCAAGCCACAACTGCATGAAACTCATCCATGGTCCACCTGTGTGCTGGTGGATGGTCATATAATCCAATGATCATCTTAGCTGTCGTCACCTGCCCTCTGTGAAGGGCCTCCATCCGAGCCTCCATCATGGACATATACATGTCCCTCATCTGGAAAGGCTCCGCGTGCTGAGCTGGTACCTCATCGGGCACCTGTTCTTGCTGAGCAGCGGCCATCCTACGCCTTCTCCTGGGTGCTACCCCTGTTGCATCAGTTGCACCTGTTGCTCCAGCCACAACACAAAATGGTGAAAATATGCCGCATCAATGGCATTCTTGAGTCTCTCAAATGGGGGAACGACAATGTTCACCCCAGCCCGCTGGCACAGAAAAGTGATCAAAGAGGGATGCCCCAATGGCATTCTGCTGCTAATAGTCATAGCACAGGTCCTGATCTCGTCGGCGATGATTTGGCCGACGTTTACCTCAATTTTTCTCATGAGACAGAAAATAAGACGAACTCTATGAATAGTGATATCAGAGATGTGGGAGCACGGCTGGATGTTGGAATGTGTGAACGTCATCCAGTATCTGCCTAATGGAATCATATCCAACCGTCGAATGTTTACCGGCGCATCACTAGCGTTAGTCTGAAAGTGTCTACCAGGAAGACACACAACCTCCTCAATGTCAGCTACATCATTAAGCACACCAGAATGTGTTGCATATTGGCATCGCTCCCCTGGCCACTTTGTTCCCAAGAAGCTGTTAATAGTATCGGGGTCATAACTGATAATATGCCCCCTCATGAAGCTCCTAAATCTCCAAGCAGCCACTTCCCCTCTGGGTACCGCGTTTGTGTAAAACTCCTTCACCAAATCCACACTGGCAGGTGCCGGATAAGTAGTTAGTTTCTCCCAATCTCTTCTCAGAATCTCCTCCTCAAATTCAGGAACCAAGTTAGGTAGGAAGGAGGTCTTCCTCTCCATAAACAACCTCCTTTCTTATACAGTAGCAAAGTGCTCCTCATGTTGCCTGGAAAGGAACCTTTGAGAGTCAAATCCTCTCGAGCTCTCTGGCATCTTCCTTTTTCCTCCAGTGTTTCTTGTCCGGCGCGATGCTAAAGCCATTTCTGTAACAAATACAATAGGCCAAAGACCACAGAAATCTTTTGTCATGAGTTAATGCATCCACAAATATTCAGATCCAACAAAATTTTCACAATGAGTGCATAGATCCCCCCTCCTTTGCATAAAACAGAAAAAAAAAACCACAAGACACAGCGTACCGCCCGGCGGTGCAGAGGCTTATCGCTCGGCGGTATGCATCCAGCTTGAATACCGCCCGGCGCAGAGGCATACCGCCCGACGGTAAGGGGCTTTTCAAAATTTTTCCACAAAACGCTCCTAATCTCCACTCAACTACTAATTCCTAACATGCAATTCAATTCCAAACAGTTTAATTGGTCCAAAACAGTTCCCAATTCAACAATTTGTGCAAAGAATCTCAAAGCCCTAAATTACCTAATTTCTAAACATGCTCAACAAGAATTTCAAAATCAAGAACTTAACAATTGAAATTTTTCAACTTACTTGAGTGGAGATATGAATGCTAGCAACAATTCCTTCAAAAGATGATGAAAAACTCAAAATACACACTCCCACCAAGAAAAACCCACAAATGAGCAAGAACAAAACCCTTTTTGTGAAAGGGTGTTGAGAAAGTGTGTAGAAATCTCTCTAAAACCCTCTAGGAAGTGCTAATCTGGAGCACGAAAGCAAGGAGACCGCCTGGCGAAACCCAAAGGAGCAAGGAAAAGTGAGGAGGTCTTGAAAATACCCAGCTCTTAAAGAGCTCGGGTTTGTGTCTGCCGCCACCGCCCAGCGGCAAAGTGGTACCGCCCGGCAGTGGCTTTAAAATTTTCCTTCCCTCTTTTTCTTACTTGCCTCTTTGTGGTTTCTCCTGGTGACTCCTGATCTATGCCCTAGATTTTCCAATCACAAGATTTTCCTCACTCAAATGCATGTGCTCACACAAAAAGTACTAAACAAAATTTGGAAAAACAGAAACAAACAAAGAAATTCAAATAATGAACAAGCAGTTAAGAAAGTCTCCCCAAACACCCATCAGTAGGTGTCAAACTTCTTTGTGCTTAGTAACTCCTTCTTCTTCTTCTTTATGCTAAACCTCTTCAAGAAATTGA
>NW_014543822.1:51884-59140 GCF_000741045.1 Vigna radiata var. radiata | reverse complement strand
GGAGCGCGTCAAAATCAGGCCCAAGTCCAGCGTGCTACCGCCGGGCGGTTTAAGTGTGTCGCCCAGCGGTTTGCCACAACCTGCCGCCACCGCCCAGCGGCAATTGCCACTTCCCGGCGGTTTCCCATGCCAGCACCCGGCGGTTTCTCTCAGCGTGAAATGCTGCCTACTCCTCATCCTGGACCGCCCGGCAGTTTAAGTGTGCCGTTGGGCGGTACGTCGACTCCTCAAAACTCAACTTTTCTGCTCTTTTCTTGAGTCAACGACCTGTATCTTCAACTCCATTCTTACTTTTCTCAAATTAACTACAAAACAATGCAAAATAAGCATAAAATCGCTAAAAACAACTTTTGACTCTCTCCAGACTCATTTATTCAGTTTTTCTTGATTCTAAGCTCGTTCCGAGTAGTAAAGGGTGTAATTTGGTCCAAATTGACATATGAAAATCACTGTTTTTCAACCTTCATCAGTGTTATGTATAGTTTTGCATGTTTCTCTTTATTTTTGGACTTTTTTTAGGTTGTAGATCTGTCTTTCACTTTATTGATACTCTGATTGATTTGAAATCCTTGCTTTTCTTTGATTGGAAGATGATTATGATGTTTGAGGGGTTGATTGATTGTGACAGAAATACCCTGTGTGAGAATTTGAGCCACTTAATGTTCTTTCTTGTGTGATATGTCTCTTGATTGCTTGCACATTTGTCTTGGCTTGACTCTTTTTTATGATTCTTCATTGATATGCATGTTTGGAAGTGATAAAGGCAATGTTGTTCTTGAGCCACTCTAGCAAAAAAATAAAAGCCTACCTCGTTTTAATGATTTGATAACCCCTTTTGAGCCTATACTTTCCCCATTTCTTTGTTTTGAAGCTCATACACTAGCCTTAAGTGAAAAATCATAATTACCTTAACCTTAGGGAATTTTGGAGCTTTGGAAGTGTTCTGGGAACAAGTGTGGTCTCCTTAGGGATTATGATGAATTGGCTAGTTGGTCCCTCGTCTTGTTTTCTTTTTGTAAATATGTTATTTATCTTGTCTCTTACAGTTGTGTCCTAAATAAAGATGAAAAATATAAAAAAAAAACATGAAAAATATAAAAAAAAAATTGTGAATAATGGAGTCAATAAGAGGATTGAATTAGAGGTTTTGGGTGTGATTTAATTGTGTTTTCACTTGTTCTCCATTGCTCCTCTATTCTTTTTGGTTTGTAGCTTCTCATCCATATTTATCCTCCCTTGTCCTTGGTCCCATTACATCCATGAAAGACTTTTTGATTTGAACATGCATATGTTTTGAGTGTTGATATTAGAGGCTTGTCAAGTCTGTTTGTGCTTGCTTTCTTGAGTGCATTGAGTTGACATTGTTTACTCTAGACACTGGAGAGAAACACTGGTAGTGCATCTGTGAGGTTTTGTTGCTTTTCATTCACCTCTCAAGTTGATTGATCATTTTTCCATGCTTGGAATTGCTTGGATGATTTCATGAGTATCTATTTTATTTTATTCTTTGTTAGATATTGTCTATTCCTTTCTTTGTCCAGATTTCTTGAGAATTGTGTAATTTTGTTTCTTTCCTTGTGAGTCTTTGTCTTCGGTGTGTTGAGGTTGTGACATGCCCCTGATGTCCTCTGAACTATTCCTTGATTTGCGTCTTGATTTTTCTAAGGAACGCAAAAGATTAAGTGTGGTTTATTTTGATGAGTCAATATTTTCTTGACTTCACTTAGCTTATTATGCTAGATTTAGACAGAGAATTGTGCTTGAATGTCCAGTATTTCCCTAGTTTTCATAATTGTGTTTAAATTAACCATAAATTCTTATTTTAATTAATTTTAATTATCTGAGCTTATTATTTTCATTATTGATTGTAAGGAAAATTTTAGAAGTACATTTTGGGACTTAAAAAGAAATGTCACATCAATTATATTTTAAGCTAAAATAAGAGAAGAGGTGTGAATTTCATTTTTAGGGGTGCACATGGAGATGAGCTGTAATATGTTGTGTTTGGTTTGGCTGAAAAGAAAAAAAAAATCACACGGACTCAATAAAAAAAGAGGCACTCATGGGTTACAAAAAGATAAGAAAGTGCAGGGTGTTTCATCCTGCACTTCCAAACACTTCATCCTACACCTCCAAGCTTTTAAACAATTCCCATATTACCTTATAATTAAAATGCTTTTAATATTTAAAAAATCAAAATATTCAGTTTGGTCAAAGATTTTTTTTTACTACTACAGCAATAGCACAATTGTCAGTAGTTCTCGGATATCATTTCTTCCTTCCCTCTTCTTTCCCCTTCTTTTCTTTTTTCTTTTGCATACAGAGCACTATTTCTTTTAGCTTTCCTCTTCCTCTATTTTTTTTTTCATTACTTCTTAGGCACACATCACACAACACTGTAAGCACACACTAAGAACCAACTAACGGAGAAGATTAAGAAATTTTGGAAGACAAGTGATTTATTGAGTTATACTCTCTTACTCCTCATCCACAAGTTTTCCGACAGTCTCCGTAGACACCGACAAGAAAAGAAAGTCTCTCCATCACTCTGAGATCAACATAACAAAAAATGTCTAAGCACCAACAACACACTTGAAGCGGGATAAACCCAATTCAAGAAAGCATTGGGTGTGTAAGCTAAAAACCACTAAACCTTAACATTAATTTCATTGTAGACTCAATAGTTGAAGACAAGTAACTCAACCGTTGAATATTAGAATTTAGGATTAATTACCTTTTTAGTCCCCAAGTTGGAGTATGAAATTCTGTTTTGTACCTGCTTTTAAAAGTGATGTTATTTGATTCCCAGGTTACCAATTTTGAATGAAATCGCTCCCTTCCGTTAAATAGGTAGGAGCGACGTTAACTGAGGCTTACGTGGCTGCACTTTTATTCTCTCTCTCATCTGCTCTTTCTGACACTTCTTTATTTATCTTTGTTTTCTATTTCTCTCTCCTCTGCACTTCTGCTTTTCTATTTCTCTCTCCTCTGCACTTCTGCCATTCACCTTTTTTTCTATCTTCCACACCATTAACTTTTGTTCCTTCCATCCATTTTTCCATTGAAAAACCAACATCAGCAAGATCACCCTAACTCTAATCCTCCCTCTCTCTCCTTCATCTTCCTCATCCACATCGAACTATCTAACATCCTCTTCGGTAAGATCGTAAAAAATACACAACAAATGATGGAAACCCCACAAGGCACACCTCGATACCGCACCCTCTCCAACATGCTCTCTTTGGAATGGACCACCTTCATCCTCTTCAAGCTCATCTACTTCACTTTCCTCCTCATCTTCTCCCTCCTTTCCACCTCAACAGTGGTATACACCATCGCCTCAATCTACACCACAAGAGAGGTCACTTTCTCCAAGGTCATAATCGTCGTTCCCAAGGTTTGGAAGAGACTCATGGTAACCTTTTTGTGAACCTTCGCAGCCTTTATCATCTACAATGTCACGGTAGTGCTTTTCGTCATCATATGGGCACTTACAACTGGGGAAGGAGCGACGAAGTTGGGATTTTTGTGGTGTTGGCGGTCTTCTATTTCGCAGTGTTGTTACTGTGTTAGAAGACTCGTGTGGATTGGAGCCATGTTGAAGAGCAACGCATTGATAAGGGGGAAGATGGGTTTATCGGTAGTGATATTCTTGAAGTTGTTGGTTTGCTTTGGGTTGATACAATTTCTGTTCAAGAAAATGGTGGTGCATGGGTGGAGGTTAGGGTCTGTGGACAAAACACTTTATTGTTAGCATTTATTTGAATTATAGAATAAATATTATAGCATTTTAAGTTTCTATTTTTAAGGAACATAAACTGATCCATTAAGCCAATTATATTTATCCTTTTTAACTGCATAGAGGTTATGGAGCAGTTATTATATTGTTTAAAGGTAAAGCCCAACCCATTATTTTTAAACCTGTGATGGCCAGACTTTATATAAAGGGAATGGGTTACTCTCAGTTTTGATTACTAAGCCTACTCCTCTATTCAGAAAAACACACCATCGAGTTTGAGTGAGTTAAGGTTTAGAAAACAAAATTGTCTCTGTTAGGATTATAAAATTGCAATGGCAGGAGGTATGCACCTTATTCTTTTATTTTTGCTTCCGCTGTTCTTGATCTGAATGTATTACTATGATGTTTATATAATATGTTTAGATCAATATTACTCTGCTCCTTTTTATCCTTTAGTATATTTAATTTTAACATTTGGTATCAGAGCCGGTTCATTCCTCTGCCTTGCATGTTTTCGTTGATTTGGATTTTTGATTTATGAACTTTATTATTTTGATGTTTTTAATCCAAACAAAATCCCCATATTAATGTTATATCTGATTACAATTTTTGTAATCTTAATCGGAGCTTTTCTATTTAAAGGCAAAAATAAAATTGAAACTGGATCAAGAGGATCCGTCTAAAGCCGATGAACAAGTTTTTGTCTGTTCGTTTTTTCTTTTTCTCACGTTTCAGGATTTTGAAAATCCTCTTGTTTTTCTTCATCTCTTTAATATAAAGAGAGAACTCTGGTTTTGCGTTTCAGTTTTTGGGTCAATTCATGACCTGTTAGAGAATTGTTATTTTTCAACCCTGCGTTTCTCCCATCATCTTTCCCCTCAAGGAAATTTGCAGGCTTGGTAAAAGGCAATTAATCTTGAACGTGATATGAGTATGTTTAATTGTTTTTGGATAATAATTATGTATATTTTTTGGGTATTATTTATATGTATATATATTTGTTGTTATATGTGCAAATAAAATATGCATTATTATTAATATATTTGCATATTAAGAATTTTATGTAAATATTTATATATTATTAATGTTTTAGTAGTAATATAGTTTTAATAGATTAAAGAGTAGCCACAACATCTTTAATCAATTAAAATTGTATATAAAGTTTTGCTACATGAGAAACATTAGTTGTAAATAATTATATTTAATATGATAAAATCTACCCACAGGGGAATTTTTTCATATTTATATGATTAATTAGGATAAAATATTAAATTATATTTCTTAATTTACCCACAGGAATTAAGAAAAGGAACATAATTTGATAGTTTTATCATTAAGAGAATGAGTCTAATTGAGTAAGACTTTAGCCCACAGACAAGTTTTATGTTAATAGACTCATTGGTAAAGACAAGTTTTGCATTGGTGAAACATGACATATAATTTGATAGTTTTATTATTAAGATAATGAGTTTGATTGAGTAAGACTTTAGCGGACATGCAAGTTTTATGTTAATAAACTCATTGGTAAAGACATGTTTTGCATTGGTAAAACATGACATTTATTTTAGTCTCAAATTATACATTAAGCATGTAATTTTTTGAATTTGCAGTTTCTCAATCTGTGAATTTTTCTGATATCAAGTGTGGTATTCCCGAGTTGAAAGGAGATCATTATAAGGTTTAGAAGGAAAGAGTTCTTCTTTATTTAGGCTGGATGGACATTGACTATGCTATTAGAAAACCAGAACCACAGGGTATTAATGAGACCAGCACTCAAGATGACATTGATCTTTATGAAAAATGGGAGAGGTTAAATCCTCTCTCCGTTACGTTCATAAAAACCAATATTTCCGCTGGGATCCGGGGTTCAGTTGACCAGTATGAGAATGTCAAAGATTTACTAAGGGATCTTTATGAGCAGTTTACGACATCCAATAAATATCTTGCCATCACCCTTATAATACAGTTTTCATCGTTAAAGCTCACTGGAATTAAGGGAGTGCATGATCATATCATGCGCATTAGGGACATTGTGGCTCAACTGAAAGCTTTGGAAGTTACCATGTCTGATTCTTTCCTTGTGCACTATATTTTGTGCATTTTGCCTCACCATTATGCCCCCTTCAAAATCTCTTACAACACACATAAAGATAAATGGTCTATTAATGAATTATTGACCATGTGTGTTCAAGAAGAAGAAAGACTATTAATAGAAGAAGGGGAGAGGGTGAACTTGACTACTTCTTTTGAGATTAAGAAGAACCAAGTTAATGTGAAGGGAAAGATTCCTGCTAAGCCAGTTATTAAGAATGAGTCCATCTGTTTCTTTTGTAAAAAGAAAGGACACATGAAGAAAGGCTACTTAAAAATTAAGAATTGGCTTGATAAGAAAGGTACTCCATTTGTTTTTGTCTGTCATGAATCTAAATGACTAGTTTTAATCATAACACATGGTGGATTGATTCTGGTTCTACAATCCAGGTTTCTAATAACTTACAAGGTATGCAAAACCTAAGGAGGCCAGTGGGAAGTGAGCAATATATCTACTCAGGGAGTAAGATGAGTTCACATGTGGAGGCCATTGGAACGTGTAGTTTACTTTTAAGTAGTGGTTTTGTTTTGCATTTGGAGAACACATTTTATGTTCCTTGTTTTTCTAAGAATTTGATTTCTGTTTCACAACTTATACCTTTGGATTTCTTATTTAATTTTTCAGACTCTGGTTTTACCTTAATGAATAAATCCAAAGTTGTTGGTTTTGGTAAATTATGCGATGGTCTTTATTCCATTATTTTGCAAAACAATATTGCTTATGATTCTATGCACGTTACTACCGGGTTAAAAGGATGTGTTATGAATGAGAATTCTTCTGTTTTATGGCATCGTAGATTGTGACACATCTCCATTGAGAGAATTAAGTGATTAGTCAATGAAGGAGTACTTAGTACTTTGGATTTTACTGATTTTGAGACTTGCGTGGATTGCATAAAGGGTAAGCAAACTAACAAGTCTAAAAGAGGTGCTAAAAGGAGTTTAAGTTTACTAGAAATTATTCATACAAATATTTGTTGTCCGGATATGGACGCTAGTAGTCTGAAATACTTCATCACATTTATAGATGACTACTCACGTTATATGTATCTCTACTTACTTCGTTTGAAGGATGAAGCTTTGGATGCCTTTAAAATTTTAAGGTTGAAGTTGGGATACAATGCGGAAAGCAAATCAAGATTGTGAGATCAGATAGAGGAGTAGAGTATTATGGTAGATACATGGATAATGAACATGGTGAGAAGTATGAGGAGTAATTCAAAACTTCATCAATTCTTGTGGACTGAAGCATGTTGACGGATTGGCAAGCGTACCAAATCGTTCAAGTAATATAATTGGTAAAACCCAATATCATTCTTCACAAGAGACTCGAATGGCTTTCTCGTTCACGTGAATTAAAATAATACGACTTGAAAATAAAAATTAATAAATTGATTTGAGAACAAAAATATTAACATGCAAAATA
>NW_014543822.1:36202-51392 GCF_000741045.1 Vigna radiata var. radiata | reverse complement strand
CATATAAATAATCAAGAGTTTCAATAAAAGAGAGTATCAAAAGTTTACATTGTTTCCCCCAACAACAATAGGGTTTAGTTCACCATAGACATGGTGAAACTAGATGAAAAATGGAAGAAGAATTGAAGAGCAAACCCTAGAAAAGATGAAAAGGAGCCTAAGCATCCAAGAGATCCTCTCCAGAGAGCAAAATTAGGTCTGGTCGTTCTCCCCTGTCAAAAGAATAATTCTAAACTCGAAATAGGGGTATATATAGATGAGGAGCGCATCAGAAAACAGGCCCAGGCCCAACGGACCATCGCCGACGGTTTAAGTGTGTCGCTCGGCGGTTTCCCATAATCCTCCAAACCACCCGGCGGTTTCCCTCAAAATCGCCCAGCGCTAACGCCAGTGTCTACGCCTCACCCTAGACCGCCCAGCGGTGTAAGTTGCCGCCGGGCGGTGCGTCGACTCTTCAAATCTTCAATTTTCTTCTCTTTTCTTGAGTCTACGACCTTTATCTTCAGCTCCATCTTCATTTCATCAAAATAGCTACAAAACAATGCAAAACAAGCATAATATCGCTAAAAACAACTTTTGACTCTCTACAGACTCATTTATTGAGTTTTGCTTGATTCTAAGCTCATTCCAATTAGTAAAGGGCATAATTAGGTCTAAAATGACATATGGAAATAACTGTTTTTCAAACTTCATCAAAGCACTAAATACGGTTGTGTATATATTAAACTGAGTCCCAACCAAGGTCATCTTAAAGACACCGTTTGAGTTATTCAAAGGATGGAAACCAAGTTTGCGACATATACGCATTTGGGGATGTCTGTTTGAAGTGGGAATTTACAATCCACAAGAGAAGAAACTAGACCCAAGGACCATTAGTGGGTATTTCATTGGATATGCTGAAAGGTCTAAGGGATATAGATTTTATTGTCCATCGCATAACACTAGAATTGTAGAGTCAAGAAATGTAAAATTTCTTGAGAATGACTTGGTTAGTGGGAGTGATCAATTTCCAAACATTGGGAATGAAAGGGATCACTATGAAGCTCAACCCTCTAGCTCAAGTGATAGATTGGTTGCCATTCACACCCCTCAAACACAAATGGGTGTTAGACAAACAATAATTGAAGCTTCACAACATGCTGAAAATGACCTTACAGATCAAGTTGCTAATAAGGAACAAGTTGAACAACCTACTAAACAGTTGTTTGAGCAACAAGTTCCTTAAGAAAAATGATGAGACAACATTAAGAAAATCTACTAGAGTTAAAAGGCCATCAATTCCTAGTGTATTTGCAAGAAGTTGACTACAATATTGGAGTTGCAAATGATCCTGAAACGTTTTCACAAGCCATGAATTCTAAAGAATCAAACCTATGGCATTAGTAGCCCATTTTGATTTTGAGTAACATCAAATGGATGTGAAAACAACATTCCTTAATGGTCATTTGCAAGAAGAGGTTTACATGAAACAACCTGAAGGATTCTCTTCTAAAGACAATGAGCATTTAGTTTGCAAGCTTAATAAATGCATCTATGGATTGAAACAAGCCTTCTGCCAATGGTATCTAAAATTTCATGATGTTATTACTTCATTCAGTTTTGAAGAAAATGTCGTGGATTAATGTATATACCAAAAGGTCAGTAGGAGTAAGATTTGTTTTCTTGTATTATACATGGATGATATTTTGCTTGCAACCAACGATAAGGGTTTACTATATGAAGTGAAACAATTTCTCTCAAAGAGCTTTGACATGAAGGATATGGGAGAGGCATCTTATGTCATTGACATTAAGATCCATAGGGAAAGATCTCGAGGCATTTTGGATTTTGTCTCAAGAGACCTATATCAATAAAGTTTTAGAGAGGTTTAACATGAAGAATTGTTCACCAAGTGTAGCTCCCATCGTGAAGGGTGATAAACTCAATTTGAATCAATGTCTGAAAAATGATTTTGAGAGGGAACACATGAAGAATATTCCATATGCTTCAGCTATTGGAAGCCTTATGTATGCACAGGTTTGCACTAGACCTGACATTATATATGTTGTTGGAATTTGGGAAGATATCAGAGTAATCCAGGTGTTGACCACTGGAAAGCTACAAAGAAGGTAATTAGATATCTTCAAGAAGGTAATTCGTATCTTGTTTTGAGACTACCTCGCATGGTGTATGGTTGAAGAGTTTCATTTATGGTCTTAGAGTTGTGGACTCCATTTCTAGGCCATTAAGGTTGTACTGTGACAACTCTGTTGCAGTGTTTATGGCTAAGAACAATAAAAGTGGATGTCGAAGTAAGCACATTTACATCAAATACTTAGCCATCAGAGAATGTGTTAAGGAAAAGAAAGTGGTCATTAAATACATAAGCACTGAGTTGTGATTGTTGATCCTTAACTAAAGGCATGCCACTAAAGAATTTTGAGGATCATGTAGTGCAAATGGGACTTGGTTCCATGATGTAATTTCATTATCAGTACATTTGGTATTTTTCAATGAAACTATTATTCAGTTTGATGTTCTTCTCATATGTTTTTGTGCGCATTTATTTTGAGAAGATATCGTTTAGTTTTGATCTAGCATAAACATATGGTTTATGCAATACGTTAAGAGCTAATGTTGAGAGAAATATATATTGTGGTACATGGAAGATAATACTCACTATTAGGGGACCTATCGCCATGACTCGTATATATTCTGTCACTTGTTGTGGTTAATAATTGGATAATGGACCAAGTGGGAGAATGTTAGGATTTATTTTAATTATAAAATAAATATTATAGTATTTTACGTTTCTATTTTTAAGGAACATAAAGTGGTCCATTAAGCCAATTATATTTATCCTTTTTAACTGCATAGAGGTTATGGAGTAGTTATTATATTGTTTAAAGGTAAAACCCAGCCCATTATTTTTAAACTTGTGATGGCCAGACTTTATATAAAGGGAATGTGTTACTCTCAGTTTTGATCACTAAGCCTACTCCTCTATTCAGAAAAACACACCATCAAGTTTGAGTGAGTTAAGGTTTAGAATACAAAACTGTCTCTGTTAGGATTATAAAATTGCAATGGCAGGAGGTACGCACCTTATTCTTTCATTTTTGCTTCCGCTATTCTTGATCTGAATGTGTTACTATGATGTTTATATAACATGTTTAGATCAATTTTACTCTGTTCTTTTTTTTTATCCTTTGGTATATTTAATTTTAACATTTATGGGATAGTATGTTTGGTGTTGTTCTCTCAGGTGTATCTATTCCAACTTGTGATCCAAACGGTGCTCTATTTCGTTTGAAGGCCAAAGATGTTCAAATGGAAGAGAGCCATGTCTGAAAACTACATTATTATGCTCTATTATCTATTATATATATGTAGTTTAATTTCTGGTGCCATTAGAAACTTTTTCCGTTGTGAAATTATATCAAACACATATGTGAGTTTGTTGAATCCACAGGATTAATTAGGTGCTTGTAGATATAGTTTTTATTTTTAATTTACTTTTTTTAATCAGTACATACTAATGGTTAACAACATAAGTAAAAGGTTAAAGAAGTTTATATGTTTTGATGACAAGAACAAAATGAAAATTATATGTTAAACTCAAATTTAATATGAAATAAAGGAGGGCTGCCGACATAGATACTGCAAGTAACAAAAAGAATCAGTTATTGATAATAGTATAAGAGGTCTCCTTCTAAAATTTAACTATTTTTTTAATTAAAATAACTATTATAATAAAAAATATCTGAAAAATATAAACATTACCTTCAATAAAATTATATAAGTTATTTAAATTTACTTTTATAATTATAATAATAATTTTATTACTTTTTGTTAGAAAAAAAATAAAGTTATTATAAAGAAATTATACTTTATTAATCATTTAAAGAAATAACCACGAATAATAGTTAAATATTTTTCACTATAACAATATATATTAATAATTTAATTTTAAATAAAAATATTAATATATTGTATGAAGATATCAAAGTCTTTATTATAGAAGGGAAAATAATAGTCCGATATATGATTTATGACAAGTTGTAAGAAAGTGTGATAATAATTAATTTGTTTCCACGTGAGCGTGGCGTACAGAGAGGTGGAAGGAAAGACTTGTGTTTATGTTGGAAAAACGGATGGAAGGAACACAAGATGAGAGAAATAAAAAAGTGTCAAGAAGAACAGATGAGAGAAAAAAAAGTGTAGCCACGTAAGTCTCAGCTAACGCCATTCCTACTTACTTAACGAAAAGAACTGAATTCATTCAAAATTGATAACCTGGAAACTAAAAGCATCACTTTTAAAAACAGATATAAAATCCCAACTTGAAAACTAAAAAGATAATTAAACCTAAAATTTACTAAAGACCTTATGAAAAGTTTTTCATGCTGGAACATCTATAAATCAATAAAAAAAGAGAAAAAAAGATACAAACGCAAAAAATGAATCGGATCTCTATATTCAATCGGATATAGACATCCGACCATACCATTCTTGGATTTATATATTCGATATCAGTTTTCAAAACTTTAATTTTTCTAAAATATTTGTATTAAATCTAAAAAATTCATAAAAATTATTTTTTAACAATTATATATTATCTAATTAATTTTTAAATTCATAAAAAATAATTTATAATTTTAAACATAATTATAAACTAATATATTAATTATATAAGTAATGTAATATAATAAAATTTTTATGTAAAATATTAAATATTAAGCGGATGTGGATATCCGATAACCATGAGATCGATTATCCACAACCGATGGGCACAAAATTTTTTATAATAATCAATTTTTTTTTAAATTACTTTTATTAATTTTAATATATTTATACAATTAAATTTATATTAATTAAAAATTATATATTTACATTATAAATTCACACATAAATTTATAAATAATTATAAATTAATATAATAATAATAATTAAATATATAATGAATATAATTTAAACTTAATATTAAATATTTATCAGAATTGGAAAGTTGAAAAACATTCCATCGGATGTCCTATCTGATTTGACACACGTTGGATCACAATAGCCGAGAAACTCATTTTCGAATTATATGTCGGGTATTTCATGTAAGGAGATTAACACAGATAAAATCCTAACCTTGGTCGAAGCAATGCAACAACAATCTCCCACCAATCAATTCAATTCAATGCAACCACCAACAATAGCAAGAAGAAGCACTCCAAGCCCCACCACAAAGCACTCCAACCGCACCAGGAACGCACCACCACACCACTCCGAAGCACCACTCAAAGCTACAATAAAACACTCTGGAAAAGGAAAACTTCAAATTGAATGGACAGAAAAAATATTAAGGAGGAGAAAAGATGATCAGAGATGCAATTCAAATGGAATTTGGATGTAGAGTTACTTTATACAGACGGAAGGGGTGCAGCGGTGCATGTTTTGTAATAAGAGAAAAATGAAGGTGCAGTTAATGCTACACACATAAATAATCAATAAACATAAAATTAATAAATAATCATCTAATTAATTAGGAGTATTGTAGAAAATTGAAAGTGGAGGATAAAATGCTTGAAGGTGCAAAGACTCCAAAGTGAAGCACATGGGAGATCCAGTGTTGGAGATTAAGGGCTGCGGCCACGTCTACAATTAGGTATGTGCTTGGAGAGAATGTAGGCTGCAGCACGCTACATTTAATAAAGCTGGGAGAATTGGCAGCAGAAGGGGCGTCCAGCAAAGCATGGTCCAGCCGCATCACGCATCAAAGGTTTTTTTTCGGCTTTGCACGAAGCTGACACGACCCAAAGAAAGAGCAGCATGTCACGGTCCAAGAATGGAAAAATAAAAAAGGCAGCTGCACGTAGAAAAAGAAAACAACGCTGATTCCAAGAGGAGGTGTCACGGTTGCTCACTTTCATTTATTAAAGGTGCATCCCAAAAGAAGCGCGTAAAAGAAAGAGCAACACGCAACCTTCGCACGAGCAGTAGATCCAGCAGCAAGCGGTGCACTCAACAGTTCACGGCCCAACAACAGCCTTCATACGATTCAGCAAGGTGCTTGGAAAGAAAGGTGTGACAGACAACAGCTTGAAGGGTGCAGCAGCTGGTCCAGCAGAAGCAGCTCACGTCCACGCCCAGATTACATCCAGCAGCCCACATTGAGTAACGTCCAGCAAGGCATGGGGCGTCCATTTGCTGCATCCAGGAAGGACATGTTGCAATAAAAGAAGCATAAAGCACAGGCAACATGTCACGACCCATGTGCAAAGGAGGTCATTTCATCTTCATTTTTTAAGGGCACAGTCGCCAGGGAGAGGGGCCCTTAGTTATTTTTCATTGGAGAAAAACAACACACGGTGCTGGAATGGAGGGTTACGGTTGATTTCTTCTCTTCATTTGAAATAGGAGCTGGAAAGGACGTGCATTGCTTTGCTTGCTGGAGAGGCGCGGACATCATTTTATTAGGTGCTTTCATTTGAGCTTGGGAGGCACAGGTTTTCGGCGGACAATTTCATTTTGCCTTGAATGAAGAACGGTGACTCATGATGTGAAATACGTTTTCTATTGTTGAAGCTTTACACACGCTGTTTGTGATTTCCTTTCTTTTAAGAAAGCACACGGTGATTTATCTTGGAGAAATGTTGAAGCGTTTGATTAATTTTCTTTTAAAGAGAAGCACATCGATTTTTATTGTTTTTTTTCTTCACGCATGGACCGAGAACGTAGCTACTCGTTTATCTTAGTTTCACTGTTACGCATTATTACATTTCATTTATTAGCTAAGGATGCATCTTCTTTTTTCAGCTGCAATGAATTTGGTTTTCCACATTATTATAATTCTGTTTGCTATTCAAGCATTTTGCTTGGTGGTGATGGAGTGGTAGATTCGTTAGATTTAGGTGAATTTAATTTGGTCTGCGCAAGTTGAAAGTGTAACTTCTTTTATTCCACTAGCAAGATGCATTTTCTTAATTATTAATTGTTTTTCAAGTGGTTCACGCAATGTACATTTCATTTTTAGTCAAGTGTTTTTTCATCAGCATTCATCAATAGATGCTAATCTTTCTCATCTTCATCAGTATTCATCAGTAAATTCTATCAATGACACCCATCACTAGATGTCTAATCACATAGCATCCTTCAGTAGATGCTATTATTCCTCATCCTTATCATGGCAACATCCATCAGTAGATGTTGTAGCAGCATCCTTCAGTAAATGCTTTCATTCGTCCTCCTCATCATAACAACATCCATAAGTAAATGTCGTTATCTGAGTCCTCCTCGCATCCATCAGTAGATGTTATCATCACTGTCATCAGAAGCAACATATAACCTAAAAAAAACCCAAAGACATAAAGAAAAATCAAATCCAAACCACTCAAATAATCAATTAAAAAAAATCAAAAATTGGGTTGCCTCTTAGCAAACGCTCTTTTAATGTCATTAACTTGACCCAATAGAGCTCAAGTTTCATCTTCCATGTTGGTGTTCTCCTTTCTGGATATTCTCTTTTTCTTCTTTTTACTGAATTTTTTCAGAAATTTGATAAAATCAGGAACATGTTTCAATGTCGCAATCATAGGAACTTTAATCTCTAATTTCTTGAAGATTTCCATAAAGCGCTCAAATTCCTTCTCCTTCCTATGATACTTCTTTGGATGAAGAAGGGGTTTTTCATATGATTCTTTCTTTTTTCCTCTCATCCTCTTTTTCTTTTCTCTCACTTTCTTTTTCCCTTCTCTTTTTCCACTCACTTTCTTTATCTTCACACAAATCTTCTCTCTCAACCACTTCTCTTTCTTTCACTACATCTTTATCTTTTTACTCAACTCTTCTTTTTCTTTTCTCTTTATATTTTCCTCATAAAAAATCTTGTCACTTTCAGTGATAGTGGCTTGACATTCCTCCCTAGGGTTAACTTTAGTATTAATCCCAGAATCTCCCAATTTCTCAATTAAGTGACCAATCTGCATCTCCATCCTTTTGAATGCTGCTTTAGTGCTTTTCTGAGCGGAGATGGCATTTTGCACAAATTGTTGAAAGGCATCCTCCAACTTTGCCATTGATAAAGAGTGTTATTGTTGCCATTGTTGTTGTGGTAACCCCTCGAATTGTTTGGCAACTTGCCTAAATTAACTTTGATCCATTCTTGAGTGAGGTAGTGGTTGAGATTATCTTGGTAGAATTGAGTACCCATATAGTTAAATTCTTGTCCAAATTGCATCCTGCAAACATTAGGCACAAAACCCTAAAAAACATTTATTAGAAAACAAATAAAAGAAATCAAGTCAAAGTTAATCAATAATCACACGAATAGAATAGTTAAACCACGACTCCCCGACAATGGCGCCATAAACCTTTTAAGACTCCGGCAAGTGTACCGAATTGTATCAAGTAATATAAAATGGTAAGACCAAGTATCGTTTTCCCAAGAGACTCATTGGCCTAGACAGTCATGTGATTTGTTGATTATTTAAGACTTGAGAAAGGAAAATCAGTGTTTATAATGTAAAATAGAAAATAAACATGCATGCAAGTGTTGATTAATTGACCAAGAAAATATGCAAGTGAATGATATATGGATGAATTATGTTGTTGGGGTTTATGACTTATCCTATCCACTCTTATATATTTACAAATTCAACTTCTTCATTAATGTCAATGTCACTTTCTAATTTACCCTAAACCTGATGTCTCAGTGAAGAGAGCCTATTCCTAATTACTAGTTTGCAATGTCTTGTCTCCCTAACAATTGGTCATGCATTACATTAGCACAGAAGCTTAAAGGAAATCGGTCCTTCTATCCCTATTGATGAGTCGATATTTTATTGATTGTATTTAGTTTATTGCACTTAATTAAATCAGGGAATTGTGTTTAATTTCCCGTTATTTCCCCGTTTTTCCTAATTCAGCTTAATTTGGTCGGAAATTCGTATTTTCAGTAATTTGAATTTTCTGAGCTGATTAATTGCATTTTTGGTTGCAGGGAAATTTTGGCATGCACATTAAAGACTCAACATTTAGTCATTTCAATTTTAATTAAATTTTAATTTAGTTGTTTAGGAACTTTAATTAAGCTTTTGTGAATTGGGCCAATGTTGGCAAATTTTATGATGGACCCAAACTTTGAGGGACACTTGGCACCAAACCCTAGGGTTTCTTAGAGGTGGACCCCACCAATTTTAGGGTTTTGGATGACATTTTAGAGCAATTTCCGAGACACTCACTCTTAGGCACACTTCATACTATATTTTCATTTTGCTTTGCCTTGTATGAACTCTCTCTTGGAGCCTTAGTGTGTCCCTTTCGTTTTTGAGCTATGGAATGACCAAGATCACGTTTTTCTTCTTCTTTTGCTTGCAACTTTACTTATTCTTGCTTAATGGAAGGGAGATCTATCACTTCTCTTCTTGCATTTTCCATTTGCATGTTGAAAGCTTGAGCTTGGAGGTGGTTCTTTGCATTTTCATGGAGGTTTCTTTGGTTGAATGAAGACCCATTTTGCATTTTCGTTTCCTCTTTGCTGCACCATTTTAGTGATTATATTTGGGTTTCCTTTGTTGAATGAAGAAGAATATGGTTCCCATTAAGCATTTGAGTGAAGAAAACTTGAGTTGATTGTTGGTTGTTGGGATCTTGAGCCCTTCTTCTTCTTGTATTTCACTTTGAGTAATTTGAGTAATATTTGAAATGGAACTTTGTGATTTCTTTGGAGGGCTGGACAGTCTACACTTGGTGTCTAGGGGTTCCATTTTGTTTTTCATAAAAGTTTGAAGAAAAGTGAGTGTTGAGTTGGTGTGTAGAAGGTAGACTTTGGGTTGTTGTTCTTGTAATCCTTTGCAATGAAAACCTTGGGATTCTAGGGTGCATTCTCGGTCTTGGAAGGTAGAGAAAGGCTTTTGGTGATTGTTGTGAAGTGAGAAAACCGTTTGGGGTTTTGCATGGAGAGAGAAGGTGCATTTAATTTCTTTACCACTTTTGGGCAAACATAGGAGATGCTTATTTTGACTAAAGGAATGTTTCCATTTTGAGCTTTGTCCTTAGCATTGTTTCTGCCGAGAGTTGCTATGAAGAAGGGGATGTATTGTGAATGTTTTTCTTTGCTTTGACTTTGCACATGTGGCACCTTGGGAGAAGCATTCAAGGCATCTTCATTTGGCATCTTGGTTTTGGAATCACGTTTTCTACATGGTGAGGAGTGTGGGTTTGGCAATTTGCTTTTGCATGGAGAGAGAGAGAGAGAGCACGGTTTTCAATTGTACACAAGTAGAAGAAAGCATTTTCTTAGGGCACATGGGATAAGGAATCATTAATCATTTGTTTATTGAAGGAAGAAAGCAAATTTGGAAGTTGGAGTGCACAATGAAGCTTACGTACAAGAGGTCTTCTTAGGCCATTTGCATTTTCAATTTCTTTATTTGGTGCACACTTGGTCACATGAATTGCTAGGAAAAATTTGTGTTTGTTTATTTCTTTTGTTTTAAATTAAATTGCATAGTAGGATTAATTGCTTTTTAGTTTCTCTAATTTAGTTTTGCATTTAAATTAATTTAACTGTGTTAGATAGTTGTTTGTAGCCTTGTTGGGGTCTAGTATTTTATTTTATTTTGTCTTAATGTTGTCTTGTATTTGTGGTAGAGATAGTTTAGTTGTCATGATAGCTTAAATTAATTTAGTTGGTCATTAACGATATTAGAATGTTTCCTTGAGATTTTTGGACTGTTACTGTGGTTGCTACTCTGACCTTGGTTGATGTGAAACCTGCATTTGCACTTGCAATTGGGTATACGCTTAGTTGCCCAGTTGGTGTTACATCTTCACTTAGTCGATGTAACTGCATGGTGTAAATTAGATTTGACATTAACACTGCGTCCGCTTAGTTCGCTTTTATAAAAATAGGGTTAATCTTCGCTTAGTTGGTTACCTGTGTTAGATTAGAGGTTTGAGTCGCAACTTTACTTTGTTGATTTGTGATTGGAAACATTGTAATTAAGTTAATGGCCGACTGTTTTTATTCTGTCTTTGAAACCGTTTTTAAATCTGTGTTTAATTATTAGTTGCGTCTGAGTTTTGATTTTGTTTATCCGCATTCACAAACTTTTCAACAACCCCCCAACCTTCGTGTTTGACTTGATTCTTGAACCGCAAAATTGGTCCTTGAGAGACGACCTAGGAGTCATTCCTAGCTATACTGCATTTCTAATTGCACATTAAATTTTTTGTGGGCTGCGACACCCATCACCTATGTCTAGGTAATATTACTGCCGAGAGAATTTTCCCATGTCTAGATTTCCCCGTATGTGTCCATATCAACAAAATCAATGATCATACAGTTGAATGAGTTAAACAAAGCATGCCTTGAGTATAGAGGAAAAATCCTAAAAATTAATGAAGTAAAGCATATAGATTAAGAATCAATTCAATACATAAGAGTTTCAAAGGATTACATCGTTTCCCCAACAACAATGGAGGTTTAGTTCACCATACACATGGTGAAACTAGATGAAAAGAATGAAACATAAAACCCTAGAATTTGTAGATTGGAGCTTCCGCATCCAAAATTCACCTCCAAGAGGTGAAAAGAGTGCTTCTGCGTCTCCTTCTGCCAAAAGATAGACCCCCTAGGTCGACAAAATCCTTAAATAGCTCATTAAAATAAAAGAAAAACTGACCCAAGCCCACGCAAATGGCGCTCAACGCTAAAATACCGCTCAGCGGTAGGTGCGACACTCAAAATAATGCTCAACGTTGGTGCCCAGGTGAAAAATAGTGAAAAACAGAAGAAAACTGGCGCTCAACGCCACCTACACTAAAACTGCACTCTGGTTGACTTTTCAACATTCTGGTTGACTGGTTGACTTTTCTGCATTTCAACTCTTTGATACTTCAACTCTTCTTTCAAACCATTGCAGTAGCCTTCAAAATTAAGGGAAATTAGTAATAAAATCATAAAGCATATCCTCAACTCTCTTATTCACAAAACTAAAGCAAAATATGAGTCCAAAGAAGTTTCTAAGTCAAAATTAAGTATAAAAATAACAGTATTTCAACCGTTATCAATTGGATGTAGACAAGTTGGCCGAATCAATATATATCGTTGTGTGAATTCTCTTTTTCTCTTTACTCTTGCAATACTATTCATTCTTTGTTAATTGCATTCCAAGAAAGATCAAAATTTTGAAAAGATTTTAAATAAATTTTTTTTTACAAGAGAAACCAATTATATATATATATATATATATATATATATATATATATATATATATGAAATTTTTTACAACAAAATTTAATGATTATCTTATATATTTTAAAAATATATTTAATCAGTAAAAAATATTAAATATATTTAGTTAACGTCCTATGTTACTGCTTAATTTTCCTATATAAATAAGTAATCTATTTATTAAAATCTCTTACAAAATCTATTTAGTTTGATTAGAATATTTGTATATACATATTTAATAATTAAAAACACTTAGATTTGTAATAAATTAAGAGTTAATTATAAGTTAAATTAGATTGAATAATTATATTTTTCTAACTTTATTCATTTGATTGCGATAACTATAAACTTTTATTTATTTATTTATTTATTTTATTTTTAATTAGTAAAACATATTACTGAGATTATGTTTTCTTTAAATTGGTAAAGCCAGCAAAAATATTTGTACGTGAGATTAAATCGATAATCTTTGATGTGGAATTCATTAACTGGTACATAACTGTTTTATATAGTTATGTTTTGTTTGACAGTGCGTTTGAAAGGCAAAATGAGATCTTTCATTTTAGTCTTACATGGACTGAATTGGATTTATCTAAAAACTATATATCACAAACTAGAAAAGTTAGAATAAGAAACTCACTTGTGTATTTGTTTGAATTTTGAGTGTTGTCACTAGTGGAAAAACGCTATTTAACGTCATCATATAGACGTCGGTTGTTCCGTCAACTGACGTAAAACGATAATCGATGGCAACTTCGTAATTAAGTAGGACAACTAGACGTCGGGGAAAGCTCCAACCGATGAGTGAAGAACTATAGACGTTAGGGCCTTTCAACAGTGACGTCTAAAGGTCTGCCAGATAAGGTGAAGAGTCGAGCTATAGACGTCACAATAACAAACACCGACGTCTAAAGGCCTCAGAGGTGGTGAATAGTCGCGAGTTAGACGTCGGTGGAGACCCACAGACGTCTATAAGCTGACAAGTAGTTGAGTGTCATTAATGGTCTTAGACATAGACGTCGGTACCCCCTGCTAACCGACGTCTATAACCTGACAGTTAGGTGAAATTGTAATAATTGTTCTGATAACTAGACGTCGGTTGCATGGTAATTGACGACTATGTCCAACTAGACGTCAGTTGCTCAGATACCTGACGTCTATAATCCGCGCCAATATTAATATTTAAATCATATAGATGTCGAATTAGTGAGAGAACCGTCGTCTATAACCTTACAGACGTCAGTCGCGATAGATAACCGACGTCTATAGTAACATAAACTTCAGAACGCAAACCCACGAGTAGTTACACCACTATTCATCGTCTTCTTCCTCGCGCTTTTTGTTGCGGCATAGCTTTTAGGTTCTTTTTCTTACTTTTGCACCGTTTAAATCCAGTTTTACTCCGATTACGTTACTCTTTGCTGAGATATCTTCCATTTGAACCGATTAAATTTCTTTTTCATTGCGTTTTGATGCAGTTTGTGACGTGTTCTTGGGCAACGTTTTTGACCGTTTTCTGCCTATACTTTTAGGCGTGCAGTCCTCCAATTCCCTCCATTGCTGTTTGAATCTGCTAAGAAGGTTAGCTTCTATGTTTAAAACTTTTATTGTGTGTGTGATATTATCTTTTGTCTATGCATGTTATTGGCTTTTGCGTTTGGATGTCTTTGGCTTTTAGGTATGCATGTGTTATCGGCTTTTGAATATGTATGTGATAAATTTTAGTTGTGTTATTATAATTGGCATGTTAGATTATAAGTATGAAATCATTGAGCGAAACTTAGTTCCCATTTGAAATTTAACACAAACGATTAATATAGTATGGATCGAAGCTGGATAAATGCACGTCGCATCTCAGAAGAATATGAGAAGGGTGTTTCGGTGTTCTTGCAATATGTTAAAGAAAATGCAAAGTCTGTGAACGGGACATATTTTTGTCCTTGTGTTCATTGTGATAATTAAATACGACAAGACTTGGGCAATTTGCATGATCATCTATTCATGTTAAGCATAACGAGATCGTATACCGTTTGGACTTGGCATGGAGAAGTACTAGACCAGCCTATGACGTCACGAGGAACAAATTATGTGGAAGAATGGATGAGTGATCATTTAGAGGACATGATACGGGATGTTGGTGAAGACAACTTTAGAAGAGCTAATTTGTACGATTCTCTTATCAATGATTCTGAGCAACCGTTGTACCCAGGCTGCACGAACTTTACACGTTTGTCTGCAACTTTGAAGTTGTTCAGTTTAAAAGCAAGGAACGGATGGACCGATAAAAGTTTCACGGAGTTGTTGGAGTTGGTTCAAGAAAATAATACTCTTCCTATTCGTAACTACGAGGCCAAAAAAGTTTTATGTCCAATAGGTCTTGAATATCAGAAGATACATGCTTGCCCCAATGATTGTGTTTTGTACATCAAGGAGTTTGCTTCACTAAAGTATTGTCCAACATGTGGTTTAAGCCGTTTTAAAAAGAAATCTGACAAATACACTGAAGAAGGTAATGATGGTGCACCTGGTAAGGTCATGTGGTATTTGCCTATAATACCTAGGTTCAAACGTATGATCTCTATTAAGGAGGATGCAAAGAACCTTAAATGGCACGTTTTAGGAAGAAAGTGCGATAATCTTCTTTGACATCCAACAAACTCACCACAGTGGAAGAAGATTGATGACACATTTCCAGAAATTGGTGCAGATCCAAGAAACTTAAGACTTGCACTTGCAACTGATGGTATGAATCCGTAAGGGAATTTAAGTAGAAAACACAGTTCATGGCTAATTATGCTGATGATATACAATCTTTCTCCATTGTTGTGTGATGAAGGTTAAAAAACAGTTATTTTCGTATGTCAATTTGGACCAAATTACACCCTTTACTACTCGGAATGAGCTTAGAATCAAGCAAAACTCAATAAATGAGTCTGGAGAGAGTCAAAAGTTGTTTTTAGCGATTTTATGCTTATTTTGCATTGTTTT
>NW_014543822.1:31769-34857 GCF_000741045.1 Vigna radiata var. radiata | reverse complement strand
AAGCCATACGAGTCTCTTGGGAAAACGATACTTGGCCTTACCATTTATATTACTTGTACGATTTGGTACACTTGCCAATCCGTCAACAAGTTTTTGGCGCCGTTGCCGGGGACTCGAGGTTTATTTNTCTAGTAGTGTGAATTGATTGTAATTATTTTTGTTTTTGTTATATTTTTTCTTTTATTGTTTTTTGTTTTATTTTATATAAAAGTGCTTTTCGGGTGTGTTTCTTGTGTATGCAGGAAACAATACATACTAGAAGCAGGAAAAACCAACAACCTCTGCTAGAAGGTCTACCATACGAGAGGAGAAAGAGACGTCCTTTACGTGAAAGATCTCTTTCTCCAGAAGTTGCTTCGCATTCTTCACCTCAGACTTTTGAACCAGATCTTGAGGAGATGGCCAATCAACCTCCTCCCAGACGCACCTTGGGGGACGCAGCTAATACAGTTGGTCCCTTGAATTTTAACAGCATTGNAGTNCCAACAGACAATACAACCAGCATGGTGATGAGTCCGGCACTCATTCAGTTAGTCCAAAACAACCAATTCCATGGGTTGTCAAATGAAAATCCTTACAAACATTTGACAGTCTTTGGTGAAATTTGCAACACAGTGAAGATAACTGGAGTGACGGATGACAGAGTCAAACTTAGCTTGTTTCCTTTCTCACTTGGAGGAAACGCAAAAGACTGGTTGAATTCTTTCCCGGAGGGAACATTCAGGACATGGGAAGCGGTGGTCCAACAATTTATTACTAAATTCTTCCCACCTCCAAAGATCAATCAAGGGAAGTTGGATATCTCTTCATTTAAACAAGGGATGGAGGAATCACTAGGGCAAGCATGGGATAGATTCAAAGGATTATTGAGAGCGACCCCAGTTCATGGGTTTGATAAAACTTCATACTTGCTGGCATTCCTTGGAGGTTTGCGCACTCAGACCAAAATGATGATAGATGCCTCGGTTGGAGGAAGCATTAACAGAAAAACAGAAGATGAGGCATACAACCTAATTGAAGAGATGGCCCTAAATGAAGTGGCGTAGAGTGAGAGGGGCACGCAAAAAGGAGGACTCCTACATCTTCCCACTGAAGATGCAGCAGCAGCACAAAATCACATCCTCAACCAGAAATTGGACAAGTTGCTAAAGGTTGTCTCTGAACTTCCTAGGGGGCTCAGAATTGTTTCCCAAGCACAAAAACTTTGCGATTTATGTGGTGGTGACCATATCAATGGTCAATGTGCGTTTACAGAAGAGATGCAGCAGGACGTGAATTATATGGGTGCCCAATTTCAGTACAAACAGGGAAATTTCAACCAAGGTAACTCTAACCAAGGTTGGAAAAATCATCCAAGTATCAAGGAGGTCACTTTCGGCAGCAACCCTCTCCCTTATGGCAGCAATTAAGCAGCTTGACTGAGACAGTCAGAGAATTAACTGACAAGTTTGAAAAATTTTTGAAGGTCTATGAATCTCAACAAGTGAGTGATCAGGCAACTTTTAGATCACTAGAGACACAAATAGGGCAACTGTGTAAGAGGGTTGAAACCACAGAGAAGCATCAATTTCAGGCTAATACTGATGTTAACCCAAAAGATGAATGCAAAGTTATTACAACAGGAGGAAATAGGAGACCAGAAGAAGAAACAATTGAGATTAGCAGCAGTGATGACGAAGAGAAGCAAAGGATGAGTAATAAACATAAGAGAAGCGAAAGGAAGAAATTAGAAAGAGACAAGGAGAAGGAAGACATTAAAGAATCACTCCGCAAGATTCTTAAGGAGGCACCCCTTAATCCTAGAACATTTTCGCAAACTCCTGAAGGTGATGACAAAGTCAAATACTATCTGGAAAGGTTACTTGATTTGGGCTATGAAGAAAATCAGGAGCAGTGGGCGAAACCCAGGAAGAAGAACCATCCACAAAAGCTAGAAGATTCAGGAGCATTGACCCTTCCTTGTGTCATCAATAATGTGGATCTAGGAGTGGCCTTGATTGATTCAGGATCAAGCATTAATTTGATGCCTCTCAGTGATTTCAAGAAGATAAAAGGGGTGAAATTAAAACCTACCAAGGTGATCTTGACAGTGGCAGATGGGTCTATGAAGAAACCTGTTGGGATGGTAGAAGATGCAATTNTGCGGATTGATGAGTTGGAGTTTTTNATTGACTTTATAGTTGTGGATATGGCTAATGAAGGAAAAAATTCATTAATCCTGGGAAGACCGTTCATGCGAACATCCAAGATGGTTATACGTATCCATGATGGAGGAATAAAGTTAAAGGATTATGATCGAGTGTTGCTTTATGGCTCTAAAGAAACTGTACAGAGGGCAGTTAGAAAAGTCAAATATAAAAGAGCTAGAAGTGAAGCTGCAGAGGAAGACAAATCCACAAGTATTAATTTTCATTACGATTGTTGTGTTTTGCAGGTGCCTGAGGATAAAGGAAGAAAAACCATTCACTCAAAACCACCAGAAGATCCACTCCTTCCCGGGAGTAAAGTGAGATTTAAGAAGAAGCCATGGATAATAAGGGAGTTGAAGGAAAAAGGAATGGTGGAGATTCAAAGACCATACTCAAAAGTGATCAAGAAGGTGGACCGAAGAAAAGTGAGACGGTGGGATGATGAAGATCCCAACGTGAAGAAGAAGAGCTAAATTTGTTGGAAATCAAAATTTTGTATTTTTATGAACAATTCTCTTTTTCGATTTTTGTTTTATTCTTTGTTGGAACTTGTACTTTTTGAATTTTGTGAACAATTTTTGGGTAGCATCTACTGAGGGATGCTAAACTTTTGGTATCCATTGAAGGATATCCGGACGGTACACCTACTGATGGGTGATGGAAGGAAGTGCACTTACTAACGAGTGCCAACCAGGTTTGGGTCAGACTCGCGACGTTAAACAAGCGCTACTAGGAGGCAACCTAGATTTCTTCTTACACTTTTGCATTTTAAATTCCTAGAATAGGTTGAATTTTTAATTTTGGTGTGTATTCTTGGCTTTATTACTTGTTCTGAAAATGTTTGACTAACTGATGTGCATGATGGATCTATTTGATGATTATTTGATGTGGAAGAAAAT
>NW_014543822.1:25619-29729 GCF_000741045.1 Vigna radiata var. radiata | reverse complement strand
AGGCTAAGAAAGTCGGATAACAATTGAATCAATCATCTAATAGTCAAGGGTAGTATGTAAGAGAGAGTGGAATAGATAAAATTGTTAGTACCCAACAACATCCATCCATCCATTGTTTTCATTTGTCAATTGAATCAACTTTGGTTTTGCATGTTAATATTTTTATCCTCAAATCCAATTTATTAATTTTTACTTTTCAAGTCTTATTATTTTAATTCACGTGAACGAGGAAGCCATACGAGTCTCTTGGGAAAACAATACTTGGTCTTAACATTTATATTACTTGTACGATTTGGTACACTTGCCAATTTGTCAACATTGTGCATGAAGAGAAAATATGTCATGTTGTCAATGATGATATCTGGTCCTAAACAACCTGGCAATGACATTGATATTTACTTGAAACCTTTAATTGATGATTTGAAATTGTTGTGGAAGAAGGTGTCGAAGTGTTTGATACAAATGTTGAAGAGAATTTCCGTTTGCGTGCAATGGTGTTTTGGACTATAAATGATTTCTCAGCCTATGGAAACTTGAGCGGTTATAGTGTTAAAGGACATTTTGCATGTCCGATTTGTGAAGAAAACATTAGTTACCTTCAATTGAAGCATGGTCAGAAGACAATTTATACAAGACATCGGAAATTCCTTCCTCGCAATCACCCTTAGCATAGATTGAAAAAAGCATTCAATGGAAGTGCCGAGGATGAGGTTGTGTGCAAACCCCGCAATGGTGAAGAGGTGTATAACGAAGTCAAAAACATTAACATTGTATTTGGAAAACATCGTAAAAGTACTTATGCAAAAAATGTTTGGAAGAAGCGATCAATATTTTTTAATCTTCCATATTGGTCTATAATTGATGTTCGACATTGTATTGATGTGATGCACGTAGAAAAAAATGTTTGTGGAAGTGTCATCGGAACTTTATTAAACGTGAAAGGGAAGACCAAAGATGGGATAAAAGCAAAACAAGATTTGGCTGACATGGGAATTCGAACAGAGTTACATCCATAGACAATAGGTAGACGCACTTATTTGCCCCCAGTCTGTCATACTCTTTCTAAAAAAGAAAAACAAAGTTTTTGTAAGTCTTTAAGAAGTGTGAAGGTTCCACAAGGTTATTCTTCTAATATTAGTAACCTTGTTTCTATGCAAGAGCTGAAGTTAGTTGGTTTAAAGTCTCATGATTGTCATATATTGATGTAAAAATTGTTACCGGTTGTTATTCGAGGCATATTACCTCCTTCTGTTAGGAGTATTCTGACACGTCTTAGTTTGTTTTTTAATGCCATTTGCAAGAAAGTTGTTGACCCTCGATGTTTAGATCAATTGGAAAATGAAGGAATAAGACTACTATGTGAATTGGAAATGTATTTTCCACCTTCTTTTTTTGATATCATGGTTCATTTGATTGTTCATCTAGTCCAAGAAATTCGAATATGTATGCCGGTTTACCTAAGGTGGATGTATCCTGTTGAAAGATACATGAAAATCTTAAAGAGATATGTCAAGAATCAGTATAGACCAGAAGCTTCAATCATAGAGCGATACATTGCAGAAGAAGCCATTGAATTTTGTTTAGCTTACATGCCAAGTTGTGAACCACTGGGTCTACCTAAGAGCATAAATGAAGGAAGATGTGAAGGTAAGGGTCGTGGTGTGAGGATTCAACGTGTGAGTAGAGAAGAAGTTGATCAAGCTCATTTGTACATCTTAAACAACATTGATGATGTTATTCCTTACATTTCTGAACACGTTAATGAAATAAAGGCAATACACCCAAGAATGAGTGAAAAATGGCAGCTTAATGAACAAGTCAAAACCTTCTTACCATGGTTTAAGAAAAAGATTTATGCGACTCCAAATGTTTCTGAAACTCTATTGAGGCTATCTCGGGGGCCGAACACAGATGTCATTAAATATGGTGGGTACTATATTAACAATATCACTTTTCAGACAAAGGAAGAAGATGATAAAAGTAGAGTTCAAAATAGTGGGGTTACAATAAAAGCTGAGTCATTGCACTTTTGTAGTTCTAAAGACAAAAATCCAATCACTGCATCAATTAGTTATTTTGGAGTAATACAAGAAATATGGGAAGTGGATTATGTCAGGTTTAGAGTCCCTGTTTTCAAGTGTAAATGGGTTGATATAAATTCTGGAATCATTACAGATGGCTCTGGTTTCACATTGGTAGATCTGACAAAGATGAGTTTCACTGATGAACCATTTATTATGGCAAGTCAAGCAAGGCAAATATTCTACGTCAGCGATCCAGCGAATGAAAAATGGTCAGTTGTTTTGGAAGGGAAAAATGTGCACGATTTTGATGATGAAGAATCTCTTGATATTCTTGAGACAACATGTAGCACATCAAGACCCATTGAAGTCTCTATTGATGACGTTGCCGATGACATACATGCAATTCGTAGTGACCATGATGAAGGGTTCTGGGAGAAAACAATATGTTAATGAGTAACGTCTTCATTTTTGTTTAGAATTTATATGAATTTTTATTTTGATGAATATTTCAATTTCAATTCATACTAACCTTGTATATATTTTTTAGGTATGTCGACCTCAGACTCAGGATCAACACACAGTAGACGTACACGAGGAGCGACACGTTTGCCAGAAGCGACATCCGGATAGGTTCTTGGGCAGAGGATACATGTTCATCTTGACCCAAGAACCGGTGTGGCATCAGGGCCAAATGCTGATAGATTTAGAAGTCATCTGGGTAAGATAGCCAAAACCTATGTTTCTATCCTTCATCCAACTTGGGATCACGTCCTAGAGGTGGAGAAGAACCTCTTATGGCAAGATGTTCAGGTATACTTACTTAAACCAAATTTGATGTATTCATTTCTTTGATCTTATTATGTTATTAACATTTTTCTTGTTTTAAACAGCTAAAATATGATATTCTAGACATAGTTTAGATGAGGAGGAAAATCTTAACACAGATATGTAAGATGTGGAGAGATTTCAAGACAAGGCTAACACATATGTATGTATTTGGAGACAGACAACATGAGAATCCATGTAAGGAATATCCATTCACAGAAGAAGAATGGATGCAGTTTCGTAAATCTAGAGAGACTGAGGAATGGAAGGTATTTATCTTAACCAACAACGTCTTCAAAGCAGTTTTTATTATTATATAGTTATGCATAAAAATTGTTTTACAGGGTAAAAGGTTAGCCGCCCAAGAAAGGCAAAGGCTAAATGATGCACCACACGTGTTATCACGAGGTGGTTATGCGAAACTGGAGGAGAAACTTAGGAAAAGTCGAGCGGATGAGTTGGGGCTTGAGTCCCCGGACATAGCACCTCCACCTACAAGGTACGAGATGTGGAAGGCTGCTCAAACGAAATCAGATGGGAACATGACATCTGCCTCAGCCGTATTGATCTCATAGAGAATTGTAAGTTAAAATTTTAAACATTGTTTGATTATGTATTTATCATATTGTCGCAACCGAAAAATCGCGACGGGACGACGACGATCCAAAAAAAGAAACGAGTTATAAAAAAAAGAGTTTGGAGTCGCCACCATAGTTTATTCTGGAAAACTACGGAAAAACCATAAAATGATAAGGCAAGGTCCACGAAAACCAAAGATTAGGTTCGGGAGTCGGTTACGTGTGGGGAAGGTGTTAGCACTCCCACAACGCCTACCCTAAGGCAGTACCTTTAACTAAATACGCGAATTTGATGTGATTTGCAAAATGTTTAATTTCCCCTAAAAAATAAAACTCTAAAGAAAACAAAATATTTTTTGTGTTTGGAGAATTGTTTGGAAAGTTTGGATTTTTGGGAAAGTGAGCCTGACAAGGACTGGCCTTGCTCCTACGTATCTCCACTTTTGGTAGAGAATCAAGGATAACGTAGTTCTGGCTAATTGCTTAGGAAATGTTTAAGAATTGATTGTTTTTTATTTTTGAAAGAAAGAGGAAAAGGTTTTAACACAAGGCTGACGCGAACGGTCGCACGTGTGCTTAAACCTTTTAAAATATTTTATTATTTTTGAAAGAAGTAGGAAAAGATTTTGACACAAGGCTGACGCGAATGGTCGCACGTGTGCTTAAACCTTTTAAGATATTTT
>NW_014543822.1:5195-24879 GCF_000741045.1 Vigna radiata var. radiata | reverse complement strand
GGGGTGCAAAAGGAAAGAGGGGTGCGTGTTAGCAGAAATAGGGGTACTGGCCGATTTTAACTCCTATAACCAGATTGGGCCAAAGCCCAGGTGGAAAGGGGTGGTAGAAAATGAAAAAGGGGCTGCAAACCAAATTAAATTTTTATAACAGATTGGGCCAAAGCCCAAGTGAAAAAGAGATTCGACTTAGCAGAAACGGGGGTGTAGAAAAGGATTTTTCCTTTTGTTTGTTTTAGGGTTTGGCCCAGCGCTGGCCCAAGATTCAGGAAAAATAATGAAAAAAAAGGATGTATGACTGAGGGGTTGCAGCAGGTAAGAAACGAGGGTGCACGAAGGAAAAATGTTTGGTTTCTTTATTTTTTATTTTTTTGAAGAAAAACGAAAAGAAGCAGCCCAAGACCCAGGCTAGGATTTTGCTTAGGGGTCGAATTTCATTCCCCTCACTCTGCATCCACTCAAAATCGCAGACACCCAACCCTCTTATCTGAACCAGAAGACCTAGCAGCAATCACCCCGCCACTCACGCACTCGTCGCTGCCTCCACCGAACGGCCACCGCGACGCCACCAAAGGGGTTGCTAGCGACCACCGTCGACCACAGCTCCCCACCGGTTGCCGCCGTCAAGCCTTCCCCTCTCCTTCTCTTTTCTCGTGTTAACCTAGGGTTGGGGGTTCCTTCTCAAATGCACCGCCGGCCACCACTGCTTTGAATCCAGCCACCGTGCCACCCTCTTCTCTCTTCGACGCCGACGAGCTCTGTCGCTGCTGGTGAGCTCTTCTTCCTCTCTCCTTCGCTCGCGAGCAAGGAAACCCCTTTCCTCTTCTTCAAGTCCAAGAGCGCCGCCACCAACAAGACAAAACGCCGTTGCCTCAGGTAGACCGGCTGTCGTTCATGCGCGCAACAGAGGCGTCGTGGTGACCGAAAATGGTTTCGATTTCCAGAGCAGTTAAAACAGATGCAGAGATTTTGGGTTGTTTGGCTATGCTAAGGCTGTGGTTGTGGCTGCACTGCGATTAACTTTAAACAAATTGGCATGGGATCTGTGAGTTGATTTCTCTATGTTTTGGATTGTTGCAGGTGAAAAATGATGTTGGATTCAGATGAAGAGCGTAGGCATCTTACTAGACAGAGAGTATGAAACGGCAAAAGAATGAGTCTTGGTTCTTAGTGATTGTTTTTGTTTCTGTGACTTTGTGCAGTGCAGGTTGAGGATGATGGTGTGATGCGTGAGTTGGGGTGGAGGTTCTAATGGGGTGGTTCAGGTGTCTTCCTTTTTTCGTTGTGTTTCTGGTTGATGATTGTGAGAACTTGGCCTATGGCTTGCTGGAATTTTGCTTCAGCGAAAAGGATTGGGAATAAATTTAGGAGATCTGTTTAGTTTTTGTTTCCTTTCCGAGTGCAATTTGAAAAAGGCAATGGTGTCGTGATGTTGAGGTATCATCGGGTTGACTCCTTTGTTGGTGGCTTGGGTTCGTGTTTCTCTTGATGGTGTTGGCTTTGGGTAACGAAACCAAAGATGGAGGAAGCAAGTTGTTCTGGGGAGCGGTCTCACATGGCAGGGGATTTCCGATTTGGTCTCCGTGTTTGTTTGATATAGGTGAAAGAGGATTTTGAGATTGAAGGTAGTTGCAGCGTTATCCAGATTGAAGGAGACCTATGGTTTGTTAGAGGGAGCAACTGCTTTTGTTTTATGTTTTCCTTTGCTTCATATGAGAACTGATATGAAAGGATTTTGTCTATGTTTCCTTCTTTCGATTTTTCTGGGTGTAAGTAAAGAGGGTGTTGGAGTCTTGCTGTTGGGGATACATGCCTATGTATGATGGATTTTGCAGGCATTGAAACTGCAAGTTTCTGGGTGCAGTTTTTGATTGACAAAGGATATCACAAAGTAAACTAACAACCATATCCACGCATACTTCATTCATAACAACATAGACATGTTTCATTCATATCAATTCCAGGAACATAGACATGTAACAGTTCAATCAATTCCAGCAACAGAGACATGTAACAGAGCAACAGGCATTCCCATACGACCAAGAACTTAGGGACGACAACTTACCTCCGACGCTTCAAAACAACTGGGGAAGATAAATGGTTCACCTCTCCTCTGGCCGTGAGGTCCCTTCTTCCTAGGTGGTGATGATCTGCTCTTGCCGTAATGGTGTATGAAAAATGTTGTGAGGGTAAGGTGTTTCTACTGCTTAAGCTACGATGGTGAGGTGTTGGGAGTGAGTGGAGCCGAGAAAGTGCAGAGCAAGAAGGGAGTCTTTTTGTTTTGTCAAGTGAGTCGTGTCGAGAGTGAATCCTGTAATCCTTTTTGAATCCCCCTCTTAGTGTCTTTGTATTCCCATTGTATCCGAGACCGTGAGATGTTTGCTGAATCTTTCTTTTGTTCCCTCGGTCTCTCTTTTCCTTCACGGACTAAAGCTAGAGTGTCCTACGATTTTTCTCTGCAATCCTGCCACCGTGTTGCCTGCTCTCTTGCCACCCTGGTGCCTGCTCTCTTGCTCTCATGGTCAGAGACTATCTTTCCAGTTTTGGTAATCAGCCAAAGATAATGTAGGTTTATGCATGGCTGAACAAAATATTTGCACCCAAAAAGTAGATAACGTGTAAAAAGAAAAGGATAGCAGAGTTGACCTTTTTTTATTATTATATATATTTTTTTTATCTATTTTCGTTTTTTTCTTTTTTTTTTCTTTGTTTTTTTTAGTAAAGGAAGATAAAAAATAAAAAAAATAAAAATGAATAAAAAGACTAAGGTACAAATTAAATAAAATAAACACCCTAAACAAAAATTAAAATAAAAAAAGTAAAACAACATAAAAATAAAATAAGATAGTATAATTCAATAACAAAACAAAATAAAATTAGAGTAAAAACGATATAAAACAAAATAACGAAAATTAAAATAAAATAAATAGGGTAAAATAAATTTACTTATTTGACTATCCGGACGAAATTGGGTATTGACACATATCTTGCAATTTAAGTAACGTAACATTTTTAATGTGCAGGATGAGTTGGTTGAGCAACAAACACAGGGAACATTGACTCCCCAAGGTAGGAAGGACATATTAACAACGGTCATTGGAAAATCGGAGCACCCAGGACGTGTACGTGCAGTTCCTGGGTCCATTGGTCGTCGTGAGTACTTTGGCCCTGTACAAAAAACAACTCAAACACCACAACCAACGAATCAGGAGGCATTGAGGCAGATGGATCTTCAGTGGGAAGAAAGATTTCGTCAAATGGAGGAGTGATTCAATAAGCACATACGAGAACAAAAACAAATACAAATAGCGCTTGAAGAGAAGTTGCAATCCCATGGTGTGCCCACTGAAACTCCCACACCCTCTCCTGCTAGTACCAAAGGATCCTGCTCTGCTGTTGAACCTACTAACTATAGTGGTCAGTATGACTTGTTGGTTGAAGGGGATCCCGCATGCATTGTGGCTGTTGGACGAGTAGTTGTGGGAGGAGACATTATTCATGGTGTTCCCATACCACCCCAGCACGTGCGTGTCATGATTGACAAGCTTCAGGATCCCCAGGCTTAGGTCCCTGTACCCACTCCAGAAGTTCAATTTGTGGGAGAGGCCGTAGGAACTTTTTCAGCTTGGCCTAGAGGATTGGTTGTCACACACATTGGTACACAACAGGTATAATATTTGTATCATTGGCTATTTTATATTATAATTTCAAAATATTTGTTCATAACTTTAGTTCACACATCCTCAAAAGCAACCGATGCATGAGGCACCAATACCTGAATATGATGATGGTCATGATGGTGATGACATGGCTGAATCGGAGGATGATATGATAGCAAAACTACTGACAAGAATTCCTAGGTTCAATAAAGGATCAATACAAATATACTGGGATTGAAGAGTATTTGGTCTCCCCCCCCCACTTGCCAGTATATATCACATTCAATGATGTATCGGAGATCATTTCGGGAGGCAAGTGGTTGAATATTTCCGTTATTCAACTCTGGTGCATGTAAGATAGTTAATTTTGTCTACCATAATATTTTAATTTAGATGCCTACTTTGTAATAAGTTAACTTTGTTGTTATAGGTACATGGACATAATCATTGTAGATCAAGGTCGGTCTTCCGTTTACGGATTTGTTGAACCTCAGATCGTTCAACGTTGCGGTAACACAGCTTAAATGAAACAATTATTTGCAAACATGGATGACTAAGTCAAATAAAGACATATACCTTGTGCCATACATTGACGGGTATGCCTTCTTTTATGTAAAAGGTAATTAAAGTTTACTTAATTAGTTTACTAACTATTTATGATGTTCCAAACAGGGCTCACTGGCAACTGGTAGTCCTCATTCCCAAAAAAAATATAGTTGTCTTCTTTTGTTCGCTGCAAAAGAAGATGAAAGATGACTTGAAATTCCTGCTTCAAGAATAAGTGTTTCGCTAAAAATGACTTTTAATTTCATGTCGGCCTTAATTTTTAATGATTTCATACTTATATTAATATTACTTTTTGTTTTAATGTAAATAGAGTAATGAGTACATCTCGAGGTCAGCTAAATAAAGTGTTGTATCCCAAGGTTTGGTGCATTTATAGTTTTAATTCATTTACTTTGTTATTCAATGATCTTAATTCTTGACTATATTTACTTTGTCATTTTAGTGTAACAAATAGCTTGATTCATGGGAATGTGGGTACTATGTGATGTCTTGGATTAAAACCATCATTCGAGCTGACATTACAGATAAGTGGAATGAGGTAATAATCAGGCTTACTTTGAAAACATCAAAAAATCAATTAATTCTTTTGAACATATATCAAACCATAATCAATATTTCTTAATTATGCAGAACTTCAACAATTCATCTGCTATAACCGAAGGCATGATAAGGCAGATAAGGCACGAGGGGGCAACTTATCTTATCCAAAACTGGAAGTAGAGCAAGACTTATTTTTGTTGTTTTCAATTACTTAGGTTTAGTTTAAGTTTATAATTTTATTTTATTGATCTTGGATTGAATTATATTTATTTATAGCTCAAACAAACAATTATTTATTATAAACAATTGTTCTGGGAAATTTTTCTGAATTTCAGGTGTGGTTATATTCGAAAAATTAATTTTATTAAAAAAAAATTGCCCTGTAGACGTCGGTTAAGGCAAACCTGACGTCCACAGACAGCAGTCAATGCACAAAGCGACGTCCAATAAGTAACAGTTACAAAATGATCCAGCGCGTACATACGTCTCTTTTGTTGACCACTAACGTCGATGGTAACGTCTATTGTTATTGCGCCTGACGTCTATTTGGACGTCGGTTGTGTGCAAAACCGACGTCTATATACATGTCTGTCATTACCTGACTGATGCAAGTAACATCACTGGAATAGATGTCGGGTACGAAACTGACGTCAAAAGCCCAAAATAACCAACGTTAATCAGCGATTTTCCACCCGTGTATATTTGATTTTTTTTTTCAATTCATTTTAATAGTTCTTTCTATATAATTTGCGGTATATATGTTGCGTACAATATTTGGGTTGTTATAATAGTTGTTTATATATATTTGTGACTTTATTTATATTTATATTTTTGAAAAAATTCACAGAATTCATATGTACGACTTCTCTGTTTTTTTTTTTTCATTTTCTGGGTTGAAAAAATTTACAGAATTCATGCGTACAATATTTGGATTAGTTGTTCTTTCTATATTTTTTTTTTCTCTACTTATGATGATTTTACGCTCTCCACATGAACAAAGAGTTGAACTGTATATATAACTTCTTGTGTTAATAACTAGCAGTACTTCTATATACAGAACCTAATTCTTCAATGATTGATTTTGATCATCAGAAAAACATCATTAGATGGAAGCTAGTTGTTTTTCTTCATAGAGTGATATTTCCCTAACTGGAATCGATCTTGCTTATTTGCTTTCCTTCTTTTGCCTTAGGTAGATGAAGTAAAATTTATGTTATATTTCTGAAATACATTGGAATACACAAGCCATAAAGTATTGCAATAATGTCCAACAAAAATGGAATTTAGTTAGTGCTTTGGCTTTTGGTATCTGTGTGTGTCGTAGTTGTTGTATGTGTCTGTGTTGTAGTTTGCTTTATTGATTGTTGCAGTAAGATTTATATGCATAGTGTGAGAAGTATTGGTCCATTGCATTTTATATATGGTGTAAAGTAGTAACTGCAGTAGCCAAGGAAAATTTGAATAATGACTTTTAAAACTGAATTCTATTTGATTATTTTTTTATATATTATTTACAAAATGTGAGTACATGTAATTGAATTTATTTTATTAATTTTTTTTATATTATTTCAGCAAGCTCGTGATGCAAATGAGCCAGAGTCTCCTTGGGTACAAGACAATCATCTAATGGAAGTAACATTTAGGAAGTTTATGATATTGTTTTAGGATAAAACTATACTTAGTTTATTATGAATTGAGTAACATTTCTTTCTTTGTAACTACTTTTGTAATGAGATTACATTGACTTCTAGTCTATCTTGATGTGACTATACAATTGTTTCTCAATTTATTTTTCTAAATTTCTTTCTATTCAAGGGCTTTTGTTGTATGGTATCATTTTTTATTCAAAGGAATCATATTTGTTTGGTATTTAATAATTTTAAAAAGAAATTAAATTTATTTAATTTTGAAATTGAAAAAAAAAAGAAGCTAATGGAAATAGATAGTTATTATATATTTTAATAATCAACAAACAAAAAAAATATTATATATTTTAATAATCATCAAACAAAAACAATATTATATATTTTAATAATCATCAAACAAAAAAGTGACAAAAATATAAAGGAGGTTAAAAACCTCCTCAAAATAATAGTCAGTAATAGAGGAGGTTTTTACCCTCCACAGAAAAACCTCCGCAAATTGAATGTGATACTAGGGGGCAAAAAAAACCTCCGCAGATAATTTGTGGCGACTCAAACTGCAAATTGAAAAACCCCCGAAATTCATTTAACGGAGGGTAAAAATCCCCGCAAATCGAAAAAAAAAAAAAAACTTCTAAATAAGTTTTTTTTAGTGAAACAGCCATAACATTACCATTAATAAAGTTCAATGCGGCAATAGGAATTGGGCATTGGAGAGACTCAGGCTCTTTTCTTTATACAAAATACTTCTTTACTTAAAACTATATGTATATGAAAAATTCAGAACAAATTATCGGTATTGCAAATTCATTTTATGTGTCGTAAATAGATTGAATTATATTTAACTTTTCCTTTTCTTTAAGATTTAATATTATTTTTAATCCATGCAAAATTTTAACTTTCTTATATTAAAGATATCATGCAATACACAAAGACATTGAATATAAGAATTTAAGGTCTGTTCAATAATGAATAACATAATAAATTCAAATTTTAAATGTTATGAACTCTAATATCATATTAAAATAATAAAAATTACGTTTAATTCAACTTTAATAAATCATGAAATCTATTTTCATTTGTTTACTATAATTTTGTTTTATCTCATGTTAATTGGAATGAGTATACTATTATTATTATAGTAGTATACTCATTCAAAATAAGGTTGAGTCTTATAATTGGGAAGACTTAAATTAATATTAAATTTATTTTCTTAAAAGGTTTTAATTTTTTAAAATGTTGCCTCCATTGGATAGCTAAACTTATATTTTAGAACAACATGGCCTTGGCTTGCTGCTCTTATCAGAAACAAAATAATTAAGACTTTGCAAGAATGAAGTTAAAAATTCAAATGATTGACACTTATTAGGTGTTACTATCTTTGATGAAAGGTTTTAAGTAGTCCTTCTTGTCTTTCAACAACGTGCCTTGACTCTTGACTATTGCCCCAATTTGAAACTTCAATTTGTTGTAAACTTCTATAGAAGAGGTTAATGAAACGCAGCAAAGTAATGTTACTCAGGAAAAGACACAACGAGGGAGAAAGAGAAATAAGCCAAAGTAACTTTTATTGAATGTTCAACGTATTATTAAAGTGAATGAGACCAAGTTTATATACATGCATAGAGAGGGGTAAAAGACAAAACAGAACCTAACAGGATAAACTGTCTAAGTACAACAGTTTAAAATCCTAACAAACAGGGACTTTAGAATTAAACACCAACACACCCCCTTAATTCAAAGTCCTATGTGACTGTACACCAATCTTTGATCTACGAAACTTAAATCTTTCAAGGCTAAGTGCTTTTGTAAACAGGTCTGCAAGCTGCAATGCAGTTCTGCAGAATTTCAGCTCAACTTTTCCTTTGCTCACCATATCACGTAAGAAGTGGTACTTCATGTCAATATGTTTGCTTCTCCCATGACTGACAGGGTTTTTAGCCAGACTTATAGCTGAGGTGTTGTCCATTCTTAGTTCGATTGAACTCTCAGTTCTTATCTTCAAATGCTTGAGGACTTCATTTAACCACACTCCTTGGCATATAGCATGGCATCCTGCAACATACTCAGCTTCACAGCTTGATAAAGCAATAATACTCTGCTTCTTTGAACTCCATGATACAGGTGCTTGATTGAAGAAAAATATACTCCCTGACGTGCTTTTCCTTTCATCCTGGTCTCCACCAAAATCAGCATCCGTATATCCTATCAACTTTAGGTCTTTCTCCTTCTGATTATTTTGAAACAGAACTCCAAAATCCATTGTTCCTTTTATGTACCTGAATATTCTTTTTGAAGCAATCATGTGACTTTTCCTTGGATCACTCATGAAACGACTCAGCAAGCCAACTCCAAACATTATATTAGGCCCACTGTTGCACAGAAATCGCAAAGAGCCAACTAATTGCTTGTATTTAGTTCCATCAACTCGTTCCTCATATTCGTTTTTCTTCAACTTCTTGTTGACCTCAAGTGGGGTTTCAACTTCATTGCACTGACTCATGTTAAACCTTTCTAGCAGGTCTTTTGCATACTTCTTTTGATGCATTAATAGACCCGTGGGAGTGTTGAAGAATTCCATTCCCAAAAAGTAACTGAGCCTGCCCAAGTCTGTCATTTCAAAATCAGTTTTCATCAACAGTTTGAACTCCTCTATTTCTTTCGGATTCGATCCAGTAACCAGTAAATCGTCAACATAGAGGCTCACAATCAAGACGTCATTTCTATTGCTCGTCTTTACATATAAGTTGTGTTCTACTGTGCACCTTTCGAACCCTTTATTAGTGAAAAAGGTGTTTATTCTCTTGTTCCAAGCCCTGGGGGCTTGTCTCAGACCATAGAGAGCCCTATCAAGTTTATAAACCTGATGTTCTTTCCCTTTGGTGCAGAATCCTGGTGCCTGCTTAACGTACACTTCCTCCTCCAACAAACCATGCAAAAACACAGATTTTACATCAAGAGCATATAAAGACCATTCTTTTGCACATGCTATAGCAACTATTAAACAGATTGTTTCTAACCTTGCAACTGGGACATATACTTCACTGAAATCAACACCTTCTTTCTGGAGAAAACCCTTCGCTACGAGTCTTAAAGACCCATTTCACTCCAATGCTTTGTTTATCTCGTGGCAAGTCAACAAGCTTCCAAGTCTTATTTTTCTCTATTGACTTTAGCTCCTCGACCATGGCTTCCTTCCAAACTGGTTGTGACAGTGCTTCATTAACGTCCAGAGGTTCACTCCTAGCTATCAAGGCTAGATGTATTATATCTCCCTCTTCATCAACTCCAGCATCTGAGTATAGTTCATAATCAGACAGACGTGATGGTCGTATAACTGGTCTCTTTGGTCTTGACACACGGTCCTCCAATTTCGTGGCTCCAATGTTGTCTTCAACTTGCATGGGCTCACGCGTCTTAGTATTTTCTTCAACTAAAGGCGAAAATCGTATCATAGTAGTTGAATTCCTCATACTGGTTCGATTGTGATTCCAATCCCAAATCTCATCTTCAAGAATCACGACATCTCTGCTAATGAACATCTTCTTTCTGATGGGATCGAACAACTTATACGCTCCAGTCGGGTGGTATCCAATGAATACCATGGCTTCCCCCTTATCATCGAGCTTCTGCCTCTTCTGATCTGCAACATGAAAGAATGCCAAGGAACCAAATATTCTAAAGTGTTTGATTGAAGATTTTTTACCTGACCAGATTGCATGTGGTATGCTGCCTGGAAGTCTCTTGGTCGGACACCTGTTCCGTACATAGACAACTATTGCTACCGCTTCTCCCCACAATTCGCGAGGTACACTCTTCTCCTTTAGCATGCACCTAGCCATGTTCATAATGGTTCGATTACGTCTTTCAGCCAAGCCATTATGCTGTGGCGTATACGAAGCTATAACTTCATGGATCACGCCATTTTCTTGACAGAAGGCTTCAAAGTCTCGTGAATTATATTCGCCACCACCATCAGTTCTGAGAAGTTTTACCTCCTTTTCAACCTATCTTTCTGCATATTTCTTGAAACACTTGAAGGTCTCAAGTACTTCGCTTTGCTGCATTATAAAATATACCCAGATCATTCGGCTGAATTCTTCTATGAAGGTGACGAAACTCCCAATACAGAAACTCCAGCTCCCATCTTTTGTTTTTTAACTAAAATAACTGGGCTAGAATATGGGTTGTTACTGGGCCTAATAATGCCTAAGCCCATCATCTCCTACACATGTCTTTCTATTTTAGCTTTCATCAAAGTGAGGATATCTATAGGGCCTCACGTTTACGAGTTCGGTGCCCTCTTTAAGGGTTATCTGATGATCAACCCGCCTGACAGGAGGAAGTCCCTGCACTTCCTGGAACACCACCTCGAACTCCTTCAAAATCTCCTCTAAATTTTGTTTTTGCATGGGCGTTACGTCTTCTTCTCTTAGGGTGTGTTCACTTGAGGGTGACAGGAGGTGATTGGGGGAGAGTGATTGGGTGGATTTGAAGGTAATTTTTTTTACTGTTTATTTGAGTGAATTTGGAGGTAAACGAGAGTGAATTTTGAAGTAAAATTTGTGAGAATTGGTGTAGGATTTAGTTTATATGACAGATTAAAAAAATTTACTTCAAAATCCACTTTCCTTTACCTCCAAATTCAGTCAAATAAACAACAAAAAATATTATCCTCAAATCCACTCAATCACTCTCCCCCAATCACCTCCTGTCACCCTCAAGTGAACACATCCTTAATTTTTCCTCTACTGTTTCAGCTTTATTCAGACTCCACACCACCGCCAGTGTCTCTATCTCAGCTTCCTTCTGCAACATTTCAGGGGTAATTATTTTTCTCATTAATGTGTTGTCCCCCCTTATCACCACCTCCGCATCTGCCGGCCCATATTTCAATGTCATCTTCTTCCTATCCACCTTTATCTCTCCCAATTTCGCCAACCACTCAACTCCCAACACTACATCCACTCCACCTAACTCAAAGATATAAAAATCCTCTTGAACCTCCGCTCCCGCCAATGTCACCGGGAGCCCTCTGTAACACCCTCGTGTCTCTTTTCTCTGGCCATCTCCCAAACATACCTAATAGGGTGTCGTTCGTTCTTTCTCTAACCTCAGTTCGTCGACCAAGTGTGTCGAGATGAAATTGTGACTCGCCTCGCTGTCGATCAACACGATGATCTACCGGTCTCGAACCCATCCTGTCAACTTCATGGTGTTGGACTACGTTACCCCTCCCCCCGGCTGAATACACCGACAGCTCCATGCAACGCTACTCTGCCTCCTCTGTCGTTTTCACATCCTCCTCGTCGTCATTGGCTCCCATAATCATCACCTTGAGACTCCTCTCTGCGTCGCGATGCCCGGACTATAAGGTCCGCCATAGTGAAAGCAACGACCCTCTTCTCTCCTCTTGAGGTATTCCGGATATGGCAGTGTTCGCACTCCGCGATTCGGCCCTCCACCACCTGACGTACTTTCGACTTTTGAACCAGCGGTTCTGGTCGTCGCCTCTTTCTTCTGCCCCTGACCTCCGTTGTTGTTCCCGTGCCCCTCCGATTACCTACGGTGACCAGATCCCTCAATTCTTCTTGAAGTCCCGCAAAGAAATACCCAAGCAACTGTTCCTCCGTTATGTTGTTTGCTTGAGCCACCGGGATTTCGAACTCCCACACATATTCCTCCACCGATTCCCTTTGTCGCACCGTTGCCAATTTTTCGAAGATCATTCCTCGGTGTCTACCTCCGAACCTCCTAACCATCGCTTCCGTCAATGTCACCCAGGTAGGTTTCTTAACCTTCTTCCTCCAAAAGCGAAGCCAGTAGTTCGCTCCCCCTTCCATACATATGTACACCAACTTCATCTTCTCCTTTTCTGTCACATTCTGAAGTTCAAAAAACTTCTCTGCTCTTGCGATCCATCCCGTCGGATCGGTCCCTTCGAAAGTGGGTAATTCCACCCTCTTCATCTAACTCCTCTGAACGTCATCGTGTTCGTCCTCCGATTCATCCACAAATTCATCCTCAGATTCATCCTCCTTCGTCTCTCGACTTCCATTGATCGAATGACTGCCCTCCTAGCTCCTCCCCTAGTTCCCTCTTCTCACACGATCGCGATTAACAATTCGTCTCCCACGATCGCGATTCCTGTTTCGAGCCCTTCCCCTCATCTCTGCTCGAATCTCCTCCAACATCGCTTCCATGGAATCGAACCTTCCTTCCATGGAATCGAACCTCCCCTCCAGTGCATTCATCCTATTCTCCATCTTGTCACTCCTCCGATCTGGATCTGGCAGGTCAGACCAAATCTGTTAGGTTCTTTTATGTAGAGAACCTCAACAGTGATCTCTCTTCTCTCTCTCAACACTCAAACAACAGTAGAGTAGTGAATGTATATGTATTTCATTAATTCTGTAAAGTGTGTAAAACATAATTACAAGTAAGAATTCCAAAAAAGCCTCCCTTTCTCCACTAGAGAATGTCCGGTCTAATTCCCAAAAGTAAAATATCTGATAAAAAAATCCCTCTCCACTTATTTTATTACTATTTATACTCCCCTTTCCTTCTAACAAACTTCTAGCATATATTCTCTCCCGTTATTTCTCCTTACATACACTTTTATTCTCCTATCAGCATCTGTAACATGAAGTTCCTATATTCCTATTATTGGGAAATGATCAATTTGATTTAACTTGCTGCATAACTCGCATCTTGATTCAACGTGGTAAAAAACACAGCACTCTATTCCTAGGAACAGTTGTGATCTAAACAACCTACTGAAAACAACTTCAAGCATCGAGGTTTGCAGCCTTTTGTCTGCACAGAAAAGGGTACATATTTTATTTGGCAAAATTAAGGAAGTGGATTGTTTATACATATTTCATTCAACAAGAACAAACTCAAAGCCAGTCCTTTGTTTGGTGTTTTGTTATTGAGCCAAATCAAAGAGAACATAAGATCACATGAAGAGTAAACATAAAATCTTGTCCATTTTCCATTTTCAATTTACCAAATTCTTTAATCTCTGTCATATTCAGGATAGTAAAATATTACTCATATCATCATGTTTCAGTGGAAGCCAGTTCCTTATCATTCTAAACCCCAAAAGTCATAGTCAACCACATTTGAAGTGTCGTCAATTTCACTCATCATCAATTAAATCTGATAACTACCCTTCACCTGTTTATTTTGAACACAAATCAAGAGCACAAAAAACTGTGATGTTCGTACGTTCATTGATGACAGCTATTGATTTCTTCAAAAAATTAAGAACCATTGTGAATGTTTCTCAAAAGTTCTGTTCAAAAAGTCAAACTGTTCACATTATGCAGAACAAAACACAGACTTCAGAGTATATATAATTTTATATAATAGTACAAAACAACTAGCTAATGTGATTTCCAAGGATAACACTGTAGATTATTGCAAGACTCAGTCCATGTACTAGTGCAGGCCCCTCCAACTCCATCACAACACTTGCATACAACTCCAAGAGTTGCAAAAATCTTCGAGTACCCTGCAATTGCATCACACACACAAAACAATGAACAAAAGAAAAATAAGATAATCAGAAGATCCTGATGCAAACACAACCACTTTTTTATAACAGTTACTTCAAAATGAATGATTTAACATAAAATTGCACTAAAATTGAAGTCTTAAAAAATATATAAAGCACTGAATTCAGTAAACCTAAGATTCTGAATTACCTGGAGCAGATATTAAGGAAAGTGTCCTTCCTTCAACAATTGTTGTGGAAACAACCATGATGATGAACAGCATAAACACAGGAGGCTTGTTGATACCCATATGAAAAATTTGAGGCCCAAAGAGTGTTTTGTGCTTAGCTGAGAGCTTCTAAAACCTAGGAGGTTGAAGAGCCATGGATGAAAAAAAAGTTGGAAGCTTTAAAGGAGAAAAATTGGAGGAGGAAGGGGAGTTGCGTAGGAAGTGTATGAGGAACATGATTGGTATTATTATAATAATATTGTAGAGTGCGAAAAAGGAGTAGCAATAATTTGATGTGACGTGGCATATTGTTGTAAGGTTTAATTTATGCGTTGTGTGGAAGAAAAAGGGTGGCATTGGGTGTTGTTTTGTTGGATTGAATTATGGGTTAGGAGCTTAATTGAGACGTTGAATTGGGTCCCTTCGGAACACAGAAGACGTATTCAAATCTTCCATCTTCTTCAACACTCATAAACACACATTTTCGGTTTCTATATAATGACATTTGTGTTAACTAAGATAAACAACCAAATTTAAAGTCACTTCCGGATTAGTTATTGTGGCATCTTCCATAGAAAATACTTTAACAATTAGAAGAATTTTTTAAATTATATTTGTTTTTACCTTTTACGATATTTTTTATAAATTTATAAATCTAATATGGAATAAAGATAGGATCAATCAAGACTTTATAAATGTACATTATAGTTTTATTTCACCGTATGTGTTATTGATTTAATATGAACCGTTCGGTCTATTTGATAAGTCAGATACAAGTTAGTTAAAGTATCGAAATTGGGCAACTTCTAAGTTATTGGACTGTAACAGCCAACACTTAAATTATGATTGAAGAGCTAATAATTATTATTATTGGGCTATAATCTAACCATTACCAAAATAATAATAACAGAATGATTGAAGATATTGATTAACAGTTTTTAAGCAACAGACCGAAAAGAATGTTAATCAGTTTTATTGGATCCGTTTTATTGGATCTGTAATACTTTAAGGTCCAACAGATAACCTATAAATAAATGGCTAAACTACAAAAGTACCTAAGTTTTACATAATTCTGAATATACAATTTCTATTAAATATTATCACTATTCTTACATCGGTTACTAATTTGAACATCGGAGTATCTCTTCCCTGAATCAGATTGGAAGAATTTGAAATAAGTGATACAAAAGCCAGACATCAAGAAGACAAAGACGGAAAAATTAGTCTTTTAACCCTATATAAATATATAAAAAACACACCTTAATTTATAGTGTTAAATTAGATTGCAAATTTATTTTTTATAATTTTTTAAAATTTATTTGTATATACTTATAAATAAATATTTAAGACATATTTAATTATATAAATCTTTTTAAGTTTTTAATGATTAAGTAATATTTTTAATTTAGTAAATTAAAATAATTATTATATTTGCATGTTAAATTATTCTATTATACTAATAACTAGAACTTAATTTAGAAGTGTTCATAATTTAAATTATAATAATATTACATATTTATATTTTTACAAAAATATAATAAGAAAAATTAATCTCTTTAATTATTTTAATTCTAGTTTTAATTTAAAAGGAAATAAAATAGATCAACAGGTTAAAAATATACTGATTCACTTTTAATCCGTCAATTTGGCAAACTAAGTAAAACAAGCCAAAATAAAATATTAAATTAAAAATTCTAACTCGGTTTGTCTCGTTTTAACAAACCAGGGAATTAAGACACTTTTAATTACCGACATTTTTCAAACCAAATAATTTAAATATTTAGTTCAATACTTCATATCTATCCTAATTATAAAACATACGAAAGTGTGATGTCAATTATAAATAAAATGAAATATATTATATAAATAAGAAAAAACATTACAATTTAATATTGAATTAGATCTAAAATTTAAATTATAATTACTTAGCATTTATGCTTTTTATTTTAAAAACATTTTTTCTTGGAAACAAAAGTTGAATTCTTTTTCAAAAAAATTAGATTCCTTGAAGTTGTAAAGTTCATCCAAAGACTATCATTAAGATGCTCCTAGACAAAGTATACTTACTAAGTCCAAACATATTAATATATTAAATGCATGAATGATATATTTTTACGATGTTTTTAAAAGAAAAGAAACTTTCAAAAATAAAATTAACTTTGTGTAATTGTATACATAAATTAAAATTAAATATTAAAATTGTGTGAATTAAAATTGTTATGAAAAGAAATGTTGGAAAGTTGGAGAGATATGGAGAAAAAAACAAAGAAAAGGATTTGAGATTGGAAAGAAGAGAGAGGAGGGGAACATATGACACGTTTTCCAGTTTGCTACGTCTCTTGTGGGGTCCACATTGAGAGAGAAGTCGGAAGGAAGGCACTTTCTTTTGTACTGTTTTCAGTTTTAGTCCACATTTAAGTCAACTATTTCTTTCTTTTCACTTTCAATACAATTGCAAGTGAAATCACACAACTTATATAAAATAAAAGCCAATGTTTTACTTGTGAAAAATTGGGATTATTTTACATTTAGTAGACCACTTCAAACAAAGAGGAACATTAGTTACGTTACTAACTACAATTCTTCATTTTTTTTATCTTCTCAACTTATCCATTAATCCAAAAAAATCTTTACTGAATTAGATAAACAATAACACAAAAATAAAAGAACAACATCAACTTGTCCAATTATTAATTAGCATTTTTTCTAATTGATTTTATTCTAATTTCAAACAAACAAACAGTAACAATCCACAAATTTCAAATTAAACAACTAATTGTACTTAATTATCATAAGGCTCTTGAAACATTAATAATTATATATTTAATTTTAATTAAATGTATTTAATAATTATCATATGGTTCTAAAAACATTTGACAAGATATATGTGACATCCCAAAATATTCAACAGGTATATAGTAATAAGATGTCATCACATATAATACTGGAAAATTGTTAGAGATGTAACTTAAGGTATAAAGGAGTACAATCATCCTTAAAATAGTACTGGAATAACGTACTAGAGTTTCTCTCTGGAAATATAGAGAATTTAAAACCTTAAGAGCACTAAAGTTCTTCAAAATAATATAAGTTCATGGAAATGAAACTAGCAAATCTAAGTTGTAGCATTGTCGTCCCCATCAAGAGCTGTTTGCAAAGTATCCTCCTCGCCATCTGCTCTCATCCAAGTGGATGATCATCGCAAAAGGAAACACATACAACATGGCACAAACACAAGCAAATGCAAGGGTGAGCTAATTATATAGAAAACATGCATCATATCAAACGTATAATATACAAGAGTTAATTTAATTCAAACAAGATAAAACATCCATCCTAACATGTTGAATACTAGACTTGACTCGTCAGGACTTTAGAATGATAGTCGAGCTATGACGGGTCATGCACCCGTGGTGGCTTATGAAACTTGGGTTCCCCACCCTACCACCCTCACGAGGTTAGTTTGTTCCATGCCTTGGAACATATTGGAAGTCTCCAAGACTAAGACCTCTTGCTACTCTTCAAAACATGATTCAATCCTCTCTACGTGAGAAGAAAGTGTTGGGAAAATCTTCGTACACACACTCATAACGTGACCCACACAAATAATTTTACTCTTCAATTCATTGTGGGTTATTTTCATTAAACTTTGGCAACCTTTAAATAGGTGCAAATTGGGCCTTGGGCCAATTACAAATAATAAAAACTGACAATAAAATATCAACTTACCTAAAAATAAAATCCGCTTATTCTATCATAAAATAATATTCTACCTAAAAAACATAAAATCATAACTACCCATTCCTCTTTTATCTCTATCAAATCAAACTAAATATTACTATACCCAAACCTAATAAAATAATAAATCTCTAAAATTTAAGTTTGTCCCAACAAACTCCCCCATAAACTTAATTTCTTCATATTCTTCTCTCTATTCATTATTCTCTCTCTTCATTCTTCTACGGCCTTGAGTGTTCCGAACTTCTCCGCTTCTCAGAGTTTGAAGTCGATCTTGCTTAACACGGTTCTCCCTTGTACGCGTTACCATTGCCTGTACGTGTTACCATTGCCTGTTGATGAAGGTTGAAAAACAGTTATTTTCATATGTTAATTTGGACCAAATTACACCCTTTACTACTCGGAATGAGCTCAAAATCAAGCAAAACTCAATAAATGAGTCTAGAGAGAGTCAAAAGTGGTTTTTAGCGATTTTATGCTTATTTTGCATTGTTTTGTAGCTAAATTGAGAAAAGTAAGAATGGAGTTGAAGATATAGGTCGTTGACTCAAGAAAAAAGCAGAAAAATAAAGTTTTGAAGAGTCGACGTACCGCCCAACGGCACACTTAAACCGTTGGGCGGTCCAGGACGAGGAGTAGGCAGGGCATTTCACGCTGAGGGAAACCGCCGGTCGCTGGCAGTTGCCGCCGAGCGGCAGCAGCAGGATATGGGAAACCGCCGGGCGGTGGCGATTGCCGCTGGGCGGTGGCGGCAGGTTATGGGAAACCGTCGGGCGGCACACTTAAACTGCTCGGCGGTGGCACGCTGGACTTGGGCTTGTTTTTGACGCGCTCCTCACCTATAAATATCCCTATTACGAATTCAGAGNCATTCTTTTGACAGGGGAGAACGGCCAGACCTAATTTTGCTCTCTTGGATGCTTAGGCTCCTTTTCATCTTTTCTAGGGTTTGCTCTTCCATTCTTCTTCCATTTTTCATCTAGTTTCACCATGTCTATGGTGAACTAAACCCTATTGTTGTTGGGGAAAACAATGTAATCTTTTGATGCTCTCTCTTATTGAAACTATTGAATATTTATATGGTCTCCATATGTTTTGATTGATTATTGTTGGGTTATCATCTATGCTTAAGGCCTTTATCGTTCAACTCATTCGGTATATTGATGTTTGTCGTTATTGATATGGGGACGTACAATAATGACATGAACTGGTGAGTAATCTCTTGATTTTGCAATACCACCTAGGGATAGGGGTAGGACGATCAATTGCACTAACTTCTGTTTATAATGCGGTATTAATTACTATGGGAGGCTAGGGATAGCAAGCCAATAGTTAATATTAGGCCCTTTTCGCCGAGGGATCAGGTTAAGGGGAGGGTAAGAAAGTCGCATCACAATTGAATCAATCTAATATTCAAGGGTAGTATGTAAGAGAGAGCGGAATAGATGAAATTGTTAGTACCCAACAACATCCATTCCTCCATTGTTTTCGTTTGTCAATTGAATCAACTTTATCTTTGCATGTGAATATATTTTGTCTCAAAACCAATTTATTAATTTTTATTTTTCATGTCTTATTATTTTAATTCACGCGAACGAGAAAGCCACACGAGTCTCTTGGGAAAATGATACTTGGTCTTACCATTTATATTACTTGTACGATTTGGTACACTTGCCAATTTGTCAACAAGTTTTTGGCGCCGTTACCGGGGACTCGAGGTTTATTTGTCTAGTAGTGTGAATTGATTGGATTTGACTTGATTGTAATTATTTTTGTTTTTATTTTTCTTTTATTGCGTTTTGTTTTATTTTC
>NW_014543822.1:3482-4965 GCF_000741045.1 Vigna radiata var. radiata | reverse complement strand
CAGTCTTTGGAGAAATTTGCAACACAGTGAAGATAACTGGAGTGACGGATGATAGAATCAGACTTAGCTTGTTTCCTTTCTCACTAGGAGGAAATGCAAAAGACTGGTTGAATTCTTTCCCGGAGGGAACGTTCAGGACGTGGGAAGCAGTGGTCCAACAATTTATTACTAAATTCTTCCCACCTCCAAAGATCAATCAAGGGAAATTAGAAATCTCTTCATTTAAACAAGGAATGGAAGAAACACTGGGGCAAGCATGGGATAAATTCAAAGGATTGTTGAGAGCAACCCCAGTTCATGGGTTTGATAAAGCTTCATACTTGCTGGCATTCCTTGGAGGTTTGCGCGCTCAGACCAAAATGATGATAGATGCCTCGGCTAGAGGTAGCATTAACAGAAAAACAGAGGATGAGGCGTACAACTTAATTGAAGAGATGGCTCTCAATGAAGTGTCGCAAAGTGAAAGAGGCACGCAAAAAGGAGGACTTTTACATCTCCCCACTGAAGACGTAGCAGCAATACAAAATCACCTCCTCAGTCAGAAATTGGACAAGTTGCTAAAGGTTGTTTCTGAACTTCCTCGGGGGCTCAGAAATATTTCCCAGGCTCAACAATTATGCGATTTGTGCAGTGGTGACCATATTAATGGTCAATGTGCTTTTACGGAGGAAATGCAACAGGACGTGAATTATATGGGGGCCCAATTTCAGTACAAACAAGGAACTTTCAACCAAGGTGGTTCTAACCAAAGTTGGAAAAATCATCCAGGTATCGGGCAAAGTCAGAATTCTTCTTCTAGACAAGGAGGTTAGTTCCGACAGCAACCTTCTCCCTTATGGCAGCAATTAAGCAGCTTGACTGAGACAGTCAGGGAATTGACTGACAGGTTTGATAAATTTTTGAAGGTCCATGAATCTCAACAAGCAAGTGATCAGGCAACTTTTAGATCACTCGAGACACAAATAGGACAACTGTCTAAAAGGGTTGAAACCACAGAGAAGCATCAATTTCAGGCTAATACTGATGTTAACCCAAAAGATGAATGCAAAGTTGTTGCAACAGGAGGAAAGAGGAGATTAGAAGAAGAAACAATTGAGATTAGCAGCAGCGATGACGAAGAGGAGGAAAGGATGAGTAATAAACATAAGAGAAGCGAAAGGAAGAAATCAGAAAGAGAAAAGGAGAAGGAAGAAATTAAAGAATCACTCCGCAAAATTCTTAAGGAGGCACCTCTTAATCCTATAACATCTTCACAAACTCCTGAAGGTGATGATAAGATCAAATACTATTTGGAGAGGTTACTTGATTTGGGCTATGAAGAAAATCAGGAGCAGTGGGCGAAACCCAGTAAGAAGAATCATCCACAAAAACTAGAGGATTCAAGAGCTTTGACCCTTCCTTGTGTTATCAATAATGTGGATCTAGGAGAGGCTTTGATTGATTCAGGATCAAGCATTAATTTGATGCCTCTCAGTGATTTCAA
>NW_014543822.1:0-1297 GCF_000741045.1 Vigna radiata var. radiata | reverse complement strand
TGAAGGAAAAAATTCATTAATCCTGGGAAGACCGTTCATGCGAACCTCCAAGATGGTTATACGTATCCATGATGGAGGAATAAAGTTAAAAGATTATGATCGAGTACTGCTTTATGGCTCTAAAGAAACTGTACAGAGGGCAGTTAGAAAAGTCAAGTATAAAAGAGCCAGAAGTGAAGCTGCAGAGGAAGACAAATGCACAGGTATTAATTTTCAGTATGACAGCTGTTGTGTTTTGCAGGTACCTGAGGATAAAGGGAGAAGAACCAGTCACCCAGAACTAAAAGAAGATCCACTCCTCCCAGGAAGCAAAGTGAGATTTAAGAAGAAGCCATGGATAATAAAGGAGTTGAAGGAAAAAGGAGTGATGGAGATTCAAAGACCATACTCAAAAGTAATAAAAAAGGTGGACCAAAGAAAAGTGTGCCGATGGGATGATGAAAATCCCAACGTGAAGAAGAAGAGCTGAATATGTTGGAAATCAAATTTTGTTTTTTTTTTTTGAACAATTTTCTTTTTCGGTCTTTTGTTTTATTTTGGTTGGAACATGTACTTTTTGAATTTTCTGAACAATTCTTGTGTAGCATCTACTGAGGGATGCTAAATTTTTGGTATCCACTGAAGGATATCCGGACGGTACACCTACTGATGGGTGATGGAAGGAAGTGTAGTTACTGACAAGTGCCAACCAGGTTTGGGTTAGGCTCACGACGTTAAACAAGCGCTACTAGGAGACAACCTAGATTTCTTCTTACACTTTTGCATTTTAAATTCCTAGAATAGGTCGAATTTTAATTTTGGTATGTATTCTTGGCTTTATTACTTGCTCTGAAAATGCTTGACTAACTAATTTGCATGATAGATCTAGTTGATATTTTTGGATGTGGATGAAAATTGAGTTGTAATGCATGATGATATCCAGAAAATAGATGGGTGATGAATTTATGATTGTGGTCATGATGCTAGGCATGGTGTATGAATGAATTTTGTGAGAGGAAGCATGTGTGTGAGATTTTGAGCTCCAGAGTTTTTATTGTTGCATGTACTATTCACAGGAAAACATGGATGATATTGCCTTAATCTTGATGATTGATTGAATTACATGTAAATTTCATATGATCAAGGCCATTTTTAAACACCCTTCTCTAGCCAAATTTTCACCCAAAGTGTTTGAAATATTATACCCTTTTTGAACTTTAGCCTTAAACAGGATGTGAACCCTTGTTTTGAAATTCTTTACCTTGAGTTGGGATGAGCTTAATTGTATGAGATGAAAAGGTTCAAGTTTGGGGTTGTA